>NW_017728995.1:56756556-56764207 GCF_001723915.1 Gavialis gangeticus
AAGAAACATAGAGAAAAGTATCTATTTTCACTACAGAAGCAGCTTCCCCCACTGGGAAGCTGTGCACGCTGGCTGGGGCCAGGGCCATCTAGGCCATGGGCGGCAGCACAGCACAAGCTGCTCCAGGCAGGAGCAGGTCGAGCTCGGCCCCACATGGAGCACTGCAGGGGCAGCCATGTGCCAAATCCAATCAATTGGCAGGCACCAGCTTGTGGACCAGATCCAGCCAATGAGCCCCTGTCTTAAAAGCACTGGCCTATAAATCAAAGGCTCAGTTCTAGCCTCAAAACTTCTTCTTTCCATACATATCAGTGAGGGGTGTGGGGAAGAAAAAAATAAGCCACAAAAACACTCCAGCTTTCATCTGCTCTCCAAGTAAACAAGCAAACAGTGCATTATATTTAGAATACACAATGGTACAATGTGTTATTAAGGTAATGTAACAGAGAGCCAGGGACTCTCTGTTTCTTTAATGCAAAAGCAGCCCAGTGAGGGAGCAAGGCAGGCTAGACAGGGTGCAACAGCTGCAGGTGGCTGGGGCAACAGGGCAAATAAGGCAATTAACAGCCACCTGCAGGCAGTCCTCCAATCTGCAGACCAGAGGGGGAAGGGCCCTGGGAGGATATAAGCCAGGCTTGGGTTAGCAAGCTAGTCTCTCCTGGGCAGCTGCAGGGGAAGGAATTCCTGTTCAGAAGAGCTACTTAGGAATGCTAGCCTAGGCCAAGTGCTATGCTGCCTGTGGGAACAGTGAGGCTTGGGGAGCTCACAAGGAGCCCAGGGCTCGAAGGTATGCCAGCTGGAGATGAGGAAAGTTTTCCCTCTTAAAGGGGAAGAGAGCTGCTTCCCCTTTATATTTAGGTTATAGCCAGAAGGCTTATTGTTTATGTTGCAGTTTACATCAGCGATTTAGGTTGGGACTGAAAGTGGTATATGGAGGTCCCATTAGTGCCCCAGGGCCACATGATTGCCTTGAACCCTGCCTGGGAAAGGCTCGAGGCTTGAGTGACTGTTGACCCTGGAGCACACACAGAGTGAGGCCAGAGCCAAATAGGCTACAGGAGGAGGTGATGAGGCTCCAGAGCATCCTCTGCCATGAGGAGTTAATTGATTTGATGCTGGAGGAGACCTCCAGGACTGTGGAGGAATAAATACGAGAAGCAGCGCTAGAGAAGAGAGAGGACATGGGCACCCATGAAGGTGGAAGCTGGAGGCTCATGACTCCTGGCAGCAAGCAGAGATCTTCACCTCCACCTGAAGTCATTCATCTGGAGAACAGATATGCAGCCCTAGCAGCAGAGAGGGAGGAGCATGTTCCATTGGTGGAGGAGGAAAAGTCAGGCCTCACCAAGGTGGGAAGGATCGAGATGACTGCCGCCAAGAAGAAGCAATGGGTGGTGATAATTGGAGGCTCCCTCCATCCTTGGCAGAAGGGAGTCTCCAT
This sequence comes from Gavialis gangeticus, assembly GCF_001723915.1. NCBI lineage: Eukaryota > Metazoa > Chordata > Crocodylia > Gavialidae > Gavialis > Gavialis gangeticus. The sequence goes on from NW_017728995.1 coordinate 56,757,998, forward strand.
CTGCTGACCTGACCTGTTGTCTTGGGAAGGCTGCTGCTTGCCTGGAGCCTGGATCCAACATGTCATGGAGGGACTACTGAGGCTCATCTGGCCCTCTGACTACAACTCATGTTGCTCATCCCAAGCTGCTCACCAAGGATACTGCCAGGGGAGACCCTAAGCTTATCAAACTATAGGGCACAGGTTCTCAACCTGTGGTACACATACCCCTGGGAGTACGCAAGACACAGGCAGGGGTTTGAGGGTACCAAAACCCCATCGTAGCAAGGGGGTGCTGCTGCTCCCCCCACTGCTGTTGGATTAGCATCCAGCTGCTCACCCACCCCCCAACTGGCCACAGGCTGCTGCAGGAGGGGGAGGGTAGGCACACAGATACCCACACACAGATATCCATGATGTTAGGGAATACTTGCTACTTAAAAGGTTGAGAAACACTGCTATAGGGCTCTGGGTACAAAGTGAGGGGGTCTGGGGCTCAGGTTGTGTTCTTATCAATCCTTCTGGTCAAGGGAAAGGGCCCACGCAGGAGCAGGTGGATTCTGCAGATAAACATCTAGCTGCACAGGTGGTGTCACCTGCAAGGCTTTGGCTTCTTTGACTATGGGATGTTCTTCCAAGAAGAAGGATTGCTGGAAAGAGATGGGATTCACCTGACAAAGAGAGGGAAGAGCAGCTTCATAGAAAGGCTCACTAACCTAGTCAGGAAGGCTTTAACCTAGGTTTGTCAGGGATGGAGACCAAAGCCCTGCAGTAAGTGGGAGACCTGGAGGAAGAACAAGCAGGAAGGGGTAGCTGAGGAGGTGCTCTCATTCTTCCTGAGAAACCAGGGCAATCAACTAGTTACATTAGGTACCTGCACACAAATGTATGGAGCCTGGGAAACAAGGAGGAAGAATTGGACGTCCTTGTACAGTCAAGGAACTATGAAATAATTGGAATAAGAGAGACTTGGTGGGATAGCTCCCATAACTGGAATACTGTCATGGATGGGTACCAACTGTTCAGGAAGGGCAGGTAGGGGAGAAGAGGAGATAGAGTTTCACTTCATGTAAAAGAGCTCTGTGGTTGCTCAGAAATCCAGTGTGAAACTGGAGACAGGTCTGTCAAGTCTCTGGGTTAGGGTCAGAGGGGAGACCACCAGACCAGGAGGAAGTGGTGGATGATGATTTCTTCAAACACCTAGCAGAAGTTTCCTGATCACAGGCCCTGGTTCTAATGGGTGACTTCAGTCACCGTGACATCTGCATGTGCACTGCTGTATTGTCTTTCAAGTAGTCCAGGAAGTTTTTGGTGAGTATTGGGGACAACTTTGTGGTGCAAGTGCTAGAGCGGCCAACTAGGGGCCATGCTCTTCTTGACCTGCTGCTCACAAACAGGAAAGAATTGGTGGGCAATGTAGTAGTGAATGGCAACTTCGGCAGCAGTGACCACAAGATGACAGAGTCCAGGATCCTGAGGAAGGGAAAGATAGAGAGCAGCAGAGTAAGGACCCTGGACTTCAGAAAAGCAGACTTCAGCTCGCTGAAGGAATTCATTGGCAGGATTCCTGAGGAAGCCAATCTGTGGATGTGGGGAGACCAGTGGATGTGGTACACCTTGATTTTTTTAGCAACGCTTTTGATACAGTCTCCCACAACATCCTCACAAGCAACCTAAGGAAGTACAGCTTGGATAAATGGACTGTAAGGTGGATAGAAAACTATCTGGATCATCAGGCTCAGAGGGTAGTAATCAATTGCTTGATGTATGGTTGGCAGCCAGCATCAAGTAGAGTGCCCTCCAGTGGAGTGCCCCCCAGCTGGTATCCAATGGAGTGCGGTCCTGGGGCTGGTTTTCATCAATGTCTTCATCAACAACCTGGAAGAAGGCATAGAGTGCACCCTCTGCAAATTTGCAGATGACACCAAGCCGAGGGGAGTAGTAGATACACAAGAAGGTAGGGCTAGGATTCAGAGTGACTTAGACAAATTGGAGGACTGGGCCAAAAGAAATCTCATGAGGTTCAACAAGGACAAATGCAAAGTCCTGCACTTAGGATGGAACAATCCCATGCACCAGTACAGGCTGGGGGCTGACTGGCTAGGCAGCAGCTCTGCAGAAAAGGACCACAGGTTACAGTGGTGGGAGCTAATCCAGCAGCAGGAGCGGGGTGGGGAGTTAATCCAGCAGCAGTGTGGGGAATATGAGCTAGTACTGTGCCCTTGTTGCCAAGCAGGCTAATGGCAAACTGAGCTGCATTGGTACATATGTTGCCAGTAGGTCCAGGGAAGTGATTATTCCCCTCTATTCAGCACTGGTGAGGCCACATCTGGAGTACTGTGTTCAGTTTTGGGCCCCCCACTACAGAAAGGATGTAGACAAATTGGAGAGAGTCCAGCAGGGGCTGGGGCACATGACATCTGAGGAGAGGCTGAGGGAACTGGGCTTATTTAGTCTGCAGAAGAGAAGACTAATTGGGGATTTAATAGCAGCCTTCACCTACCTGAAGGGGGGTTCAAAAGACAATGGAGCTAGACTGTTCTCAGTGGTGGCAGATGACAGAACAAGGAGGAACAGTCTCAAGTTGCAGCAAGGGAAGTTTAGGTTAGATATTAGGAAGAATTTTCTCACTAGGAGGGTAATAAGACACTGGAACAGGCTACCCAGAGAGGTGATGGAATCTCCATCCTTGGAGGTTTATAAGACTTGGCTAGACAAAGCTTTGGCTGGGATGATCTAGTTGGGGATGTTCCTGCTTTGAGCATGGAGTTGGACTAAATGACCTCCTGAAGTCCTTTTCAGCCCTAATTTGCTATGATTCTGTGACACCATGGGCCTGGGCTAGAAGGCCTAGCCAAAGTAAAGGGGTGGAGACTGAGAAGGCAAAAGCACCAACAGGTGAACAGTAGTACAGTAACACCCTGAGGCCTGGGGCATGGTATAGGGAAGGACTGGAGCCACAGAATTAGCACCTAAGGCTTTAGGCACCCTTCAGCAGCACAGTCACAGGCCCAGTGAGGGACCTGGGAGCAGTAGAAGCCAGTGGGGGTCCAGTTGGACTGAGGCCCATGCAAAGGCCTGTGGCCAGCCTCTCTATAATTATCATTACATCAAGGCATGGCAGGTGAGAAAGGAAGGTGCCCTAGGGGTGGAGCGGGTCACAGAGCCACCAGGGGGTGTCATGGCCACCCCTGGGCCCCCATTGTACTACAGGTAGTAGTAGCATAAGTGTGAGGATTACTTCTATTACTCACAGTAGTGAATTGGCAAGTGATTTCAGGGCAACTTGAAAGTTTCTGAAATGTGTTATGTTTTGTTATTTTTTTGGTCTGCATTAGAACAAAATAAAACATTTTGAATGTTTGTCTGATATGGAATTATGTCAAGATGTTTGTTTTTGGACTGAAACCTGATCTTCTCTCTCCAGTCAAAAGTGACCAAAGAGCACTGGGTGTAAAGAATGGTTCTGGGCAAAACTTTCTTGAAACAAATGTATTGCCACAGAACAGTCCAACTTTGACAAAATGGCATATTTCAATTATCTTTTTTTTAAATGCTCCAGACAGCTTGAATACATTGGAAACAAGTGCAATTCTCAATCTGCTCTGAAGAGAATCTTAATAACATGGACTTGATTTTTCTCTTACCCAATATGATTTGGGTTTGGGAAGTATTCAAAGACACTTAGTCACAGATGCACATTTCCTATGGTTCAGTATTACCAAGTACTTCAATAAATGTCCACAAAACCTGTTTATGCTTGGCCAGTCTTGCTTGCTCCTAGGATTTCCCTCTGGAGATTTCTCTCCTAGTTTCCTAAATCCCTTTACCCATAGAGCTACTCCTAGCTCTGTCTAACTCCTATAGATTTAATGCGCAGCATTTGTCACTGTATCAGCAGGAGTCAGTCAGTTTTATCTTGGAAAGTTCTAACAGCTGTTAACAGGTTGTATCAACAGAACATCCCACCTATGTTGTTTGAGAGGGCTTTTCTGAATATTCTATTGTCCATATTCTCCTGAGCAAAAAGGTAGGTGCCATTAGTCTAGGTATGCAGAAAAAGGAGAGGAAAAATTAACATAATAAAATTAATGCCTTTCAAAGATAAAATAATTTTGCTATGCATTTTTTTAAAAATACAGTTATAATGTGCACTATTTCATGCTCTCCTGAGGGTAGGACATCCCATGGAAAACTGGGAATTTCTTTTCTTGAATATGATAAAGCTCCAATTTCCTGCTCCACATGGTTATTTAACACTGTTACAACTTTTATGTATGGAAAAGCTATTACTGGCCCAGAAATTAATTAGAAGGTTTCTGCTATAGTAAGGCAGAATATCAGTTGCAGAACTTGGGTCCATTGTAATGTACAGTGAGGTTCGTTCACTTCCCCACAAGTTTCTTGCATTGGCTAAGAATTTTCAGAAGCTTCTCCAGTGTTGTCATATCAATCCAATTTGAACAGACACTATCAAGTCCTATCTGACATTCAAGCTTATTTTAAATGATTTGATCCATTTGATTCTAAATATCTCTTTTTCTTTCTTTAAAACTTTATTCCACTGCCAACCCAGTTTTAAGAAACTATAGGCATGTGTAGACGAAACAAGGGGCATATTTGCCCGACACTTTAAAGTGGGTTAAATGCTTTTGCACCACTTTAATTGTGTTGGTGTTTGCACACGTTGGCGGCGTATTGTGCATTAATTCCAGCCACTGTAGCACATTTGGCGGCGTAATGCGCCTTAAATGACTTTGGAGCACGGCAAACTAAAACACCTCTGAGGAGTTTTAGTTTGCTGCCCTATAGCCACGGAGTGAAGCACCGGGCTGCATGTGGCTTATGGGCTGCGCAGGCAGCCAGGTAGCAGCCAGGGAAGGCAGGCTCCACCAAAGGCAGGGGAAAAAAAAGAAAAAGCGGTGAGCCTGATCTTTACTTTTTTTCCCCCCTGGAGCCTGCCTGCCTGCATGAGCTGTGTGGGGATCCAGTACTTCCTTCCACGGCTGCAGTGCCGCACAGGACCACCCAAGCCAGTTGCCTGCAGGTGGGTGCCACCTGGGGCGGGGGCCGCCACTGCCATGGAGGGAAGGACCAGCTGTCCGCCCCCCCACCCCAGGGACCACTCCACCAGCCAGCAGCTTGCCTCCCCTCCCCACTGCCGGAGGAGGGGAGACAAGGGAGAGGCAGGTAAGACACAGGTGTACATGACACAGGGGTTTACTTCGCCCTAAACTGAAGTGGTGTTTTTAAAAACCTACTGCTTCAATTTAGGGTAAAGTAAACCCCCATTTCGTCTACACATGTCCTATAGTTTTTTTTAAGGCCCTTTATGATCCTATTGTAGCAGCATTATATTAACGAACATAATTTCAAGTGCTGAGACTATATCAATCAATGATGCTATTGCAGAAAGATCATTTGGAATGATACTATTATGCAAGCAAAACCAGTTGTGTTAATTTGAGCTTCATTCTAAATGCAGAAAAATAAAATCAATGGCTTCTTGCAAAGGACAAATTGAATAGAAGACAATTCCTACCAATCTTTGGAGATGGCTTTACAAACAATAGAGGATCCGGAGGGGAGCGGAGGAGGAAGGGTGGGTAGAACCTAAGTGCTTGACAGGGTCTTTAATAAAAGAGAGAGAATAGAAAGAAATGAACCAACAGATATTTTCCATTCTGTTCATATGTGACAAAAAGCTGCTTTGATCCTGCACAAAGCCTAAAAAAAGTAAGAAATTTATAAAATTTATAAATAAATTTTATTTATGTGCCTTTCAGTTTTTTATTTTATCTTTTAGATAAATCTTTTGTGCAGCCAAGTTAAAGTTTTATGATTGTTATTTGAGCCCTTCTAACTTGTTTCCCCCCCCCGTAGCTTTCAGATAAAGCTTTGTGTCCTGCCCTGTCTCTACCTATGCTCATTTATCTTTTTGCAGCTTCAGAGGAATACAGCTCACTGTAACTGACTTCGCTTTGTTTCAGTGCTGCATTTTAGCTTTCTGGTTTCTTCTTGGCTGTATTTATAACAATGAATTGGCTAGCATCTCCCTACTCCTAAAAGCAATTAGGTAACTGGATGATTTTTCAATAACAGAAAGTTAACATTTCTTGTCAACTTCTCTCTATAAATTCCTTTTGATTTAATGTTCAAACACTAATTAGAGCAAAACCACTAAAAATCATGAAAAAATAAAATCATGTGTATTTATACTTTATAGATTAG
>NW_017728995.1:56769207-56771087 GCF_001723915.1 Gavialis gangeticus
CAAAACAACTAAAAATCATGAAAAAATAAAATCATGTGTATTTATACTTTATAGATTAGGAAAAGAAAACAGCATCTTCATTGTCCATGCCAACACTCTTAGCTAATTTCCACTAATACCATTAAGAGGGTAAAGGTTAATGAACACTTTCTCTCAATTCTTTCCCCCATCTCTTCCCAATAGATTTTTTTTTTCTTTTCAGACCAGAAATACACATCAGTAAGGGCTAGATGCCAAAAAACTGAAAGATTGTGTTAACGTGTATTGCTTCTGTTTTGGCATATTTTACAAATACGAGGCCCAATTCCACAGTCTTTATGTAAACATAACCCACAAAGTCTGTGGGACTTTGGCATATTATAGATTGTAGTTAAACCAAAGTTTTGGCAAAACTGCTGATCCACAGCATCCAGAGAGAAAAACATAGCTGGCAACTTTTGCTTGAAACTTCATCTTCTAGCTTCATTTTTTGGGCACAGCTATTGGAATATTTTAAACTGCATATTACACAGCACAGTGTCCTCCCTGATGCTAACACCACCAGTATGGAAGCATTTGTTATTCAACATCAGCTGCAGTGGACAGGGCATTGTGTGCGCATGCCTGATGTATGTTTACCAGGACAACTACTGTAATCCTAACTCAGCCAAGGACAAAGAACATGTGGGGATCATAGGAAATGCTTCAGGGACACAGTCACGGGGGCACTTGGGTGCCCCGTTCCTGAGTAAGGATTGGAGGAGCTGCCAATCATCAGGGCAGCTCAGCTGTGGGTTGCGGGAGTAACCAGGTCGGCCATGTGACCAGAAGGGGGCAGGGCTGGGCCCTTATAAACAACTAGGCCAGAGCCTGGCTGGCAGTTCCCTTCTGGCAGCCTGCGTGTAAGAGCTCTGCGGGAGAGCTAGGCTGAGCAGTGCCGCTTGGCACATAGAGGGCTGCATTATGGTGCAGGCAGAGAGAAGCCTGACCAGAAGGCTTTGGCCCGAGAGCCAGGACGGCCGGGACTTGATGTAGAAGCCGGTAGGCTGATTGTGTTGTTAGAGCCGGGAGGCTTATGATTTTGGTTGCAGCCGGTTGGCTTATGATTCAGTTGTATGTATCATCCAGAGGACCGGGTGAGGCTATAGGGGTGTGAGGAGGCCTCACAGGAGATCCCCAGTAGTCCGGGGGTTTCCTGGGTGTCCTGTGCGGGCACCAAGCAACGCCAGGAAGGCACGGCAACTTGGCACCAGCATGGTGCGGTGTCTGGGGTGGAGACCCCAGCCCGGGAGAGCAGTATTCAGCCCAGTGAGGGCCTAGGACCCTGAGAAGGGTCAGGGGACCAGGCACGGCTGCATGCCACCTGAGCCCCAGTGCCAGTGAAAGCCCGAGACAGGGCTGGCGCGTAGGCTCGGAGTGAGCCAAGAGGCTCGGAGAGAGCTAAGGGCGCGTGCAGCACAGAGCAGGCTCGGAGGGAGCCAAGGGCGCGCACAGCGTGGAGCAGGCCCCGCGAGGGCAAGCGCACAAGAGGCGTGTGGCATAAGGACCCTGAGAAGGGTCAGGGGGCCAGGCACGGCTGCATGCCACCTGAGCCCAGTGCCGGTGAAAGCCCGAGACAGGGCTGGCGCGTAGGCTCGGAGTGAGCCAAGAGGCTCGGAGGGAGCCAAGGGCGCGCGCAGCACAGAGCAGGCTCGGAGGGAGCTAAGGGTGCGCGCAGCGCAGAGCAGGCCCCAGCGAGGGCAAGCGCCCAAGAGGCGCGTGGCATAGGGACCCAGAGAAGAGTCAGGGGCCAGGCACGGCTGTATGCCACCTGAGTCCCAGCGCCGGGAAGCCCGAGACTGGGCTAGCACATAGGCTCGGCGGGAGCCAAGGGCGCGAGCAGCGCGGAGAGGCTCGGCGGG
>NW_017728995.1:56771307-56774561 GCF_001723915.1 Gavialis gangeticus
AGGCACGCATAGCCCATAAGGCTGGGGTGCACCAAGTCACCCTAAGATCATAGGAGATAAAAAGCAGCCTCCCATATAAGACTATATGAGATCAAAGACGTGGCGGGAGAGAATAAGAGGGTGCTGATCTCCTAATTGCCACACCAAGGGGGCGCTAGTGGGATCACGGCTGTTCATAGGCCCCACTCCGTGACAGACACCCTCAAGACAAACATAAAGGTGAACATAAAGAAGTGTCGCTTTGAAACTGGAAATTGGGGAAAAAGTAACCTGGGACACAGCTACATGATGGCACCTTGTGAGAGAAGGCACATCTTACTTTGAGGAATACCGTCTTGCTGTGGAGGAAGAAAAACAACAGAAATGGAAGGAATGGAAACAAGAACAAGAAATCTGTGGTCCAACCCTCCCTTTAAACACCAGTCTGCAGCTTTAGGATCGGCTGCCTTAGCCATCAACGACTTCATCTGCTCCCCTTTACTTGACCCAGGGGAATGATCATCCTTGACTGTGACTATGACATACCACATACATAACATCCTCAGGTCTGCTGCTGCTTTTACTGAATGCAACAGCAAATCTCTCATGGGGTCCTGTTCTTATGCTGGCATCAATTCATCACAAATTCACAAAAACCATGGAACTACACTGGTGTAATTCAGAGCAAACTTTGCCTTGCTGACGATAGCCATAGAAGTTTGAGCTATCTGTCAGAATATCACCTAATTTTTTAGTAGCAGCAATGGTTTACCTCAGTTAATTGCAGAAAGACACTTTAACTGTTTACAAAACTAAGGCATTTACTAGTTATCCATAGGTAGCCATGTTGGTCTAAGGATATAGGCAGACAGGGTTATTTGTGTGAATCTGATATCTTTAATTAGAGCTCTTTTATTAAATAGTTGGAAAAAATTGTTTTAGCAAGCTTCTGGGTTTAAAAACCTTTTGTGGCAGGGGAGAGAAGAGGGGAATGAATGTAGCTATTAAATAGTGGAGAGGTACCTGGGAGTCAGATATCAAACATATTATAATGTTTCATAAATCCAATGTTTATATTTAGTCCATGATTTTTTTGTATCCAGGAGGTTAATGAAGTGAAGTTCATAGGCTCATCTGTGAAGTGTTTTGTCTTTGACGATTAGAACTGAGAGATTGGAGAGAGAGTGGTTTTCTTACAAGAAATGCACTCCCACAAGTAATTGGGTATTCTTGTCTTTGATAGATTTCCGGTGCGCATTCATTCTGGTGCACAGTTGTTGTTTGGTTTCTCCTATGTATTTTCCATCAGGGCATGTGGCGCATTGGAGTTATATCACATTTCTGGAGGTGCAGCTGTAAGATGCAGAACTGCTGATGGCTCGGTTGTGGGGTGTAGTAATTGCTGGGGTGGTGGAGATGTGTTGGCAGGTTTTGCATTTCTTGTCATGGCATAGTCTGGATCCATTCAGTGTGTTCTGGGCCTGAGGACGTTTGCTTCTGGTGATGAGGTTTGTGAGGTTCGATGCTTGTTTGAAGGCTAGGATAGGTGGGTCTGGAAAGATCCCTTTAAGAATAGGGTCTCCTTCTAGTATGGGTTGCATTTGTTTGAGGATTTTCCATATAGGTTTGAGGAAGGGGTGATATGTCATAACCAGCAGTGTGTAATTTGTCGGGGAGGGTTCTTCTGTACTTCAGCAATTCTTCACATACAAATAATATCCGGGTGGCTCTTTCAAACATGCAGTTTCTCTCTCTGAAGGAGTGTCCTTGTTGAGTGAAAGCCTTTTAAGATTGATGAGGTGGCAATCCTGGGTGTTCTCCTCAGTGCAGATTCAGTGGTATCTGAGGGCTTGGCTGTATATCACAGATTTCTTGGTGTGTTTAGGGTGATTGCTGGTTCTGTGCAGATATGTATGTTGGTCTGTGGGTTTCTTGTGTAATGTGGTCTGTATTTTACCATTCTGGATACAGATCATCATGTCTAAAAATGAGATGTTGGTGCTGGAGTATTCAAGAGATAGTCAAATGGAGGGATGATGATTGTTGAATTTTTGATGGAACTCAATTAGAGATTGCAGCCGAAATGATATCATCAATATATCTTAAGTATAGCAAGGGTTTGATGGCACAGTCCTTGAGGAATTCTTGTAGGTGGCTCATAAAAAGGTTATGTTTTATGAAAATGTATGACTTATAAAAAGGTCATAAATAATTTGTTCAGTACTTTCCTTGCACTTTCCTAATTCCTTCACATCACTGCCAGCACGCCTACTACTACTACATTTCTTGACCGAAATCTAAACCTAATCTCCTTGATTCTAATTTTCTTCCTACTATTGGTAAATCAGACATGATTACATTTACTTCTAGAGTTACAACAGTGAAAGGAAAATGAGAATCAGCCTTACTGCGCACACTTTTCTTAAGATATCAGCAAATTGCTCCATGCATGACTTGGCTGCGAAAGCATTTTATTTATGAAACTATCCCTGAAACTCTAATTGGCCAAGAAACGTTTGGGTTTAAAGTCAGTGACTGAGAAATGCTTACTATGTTGACTGTGACTGTGCAGCAGTAGCACTGATTTAGAGTAAGAGTAAAATGATTAAGGCAAGATCCTTAGCTAGTGTCTATCAGCATAGTTCCCATGACATCAGTAGAACTGAACTCATTTATGTCAGTTGAGGATCTGACCCTCAATGTTAAAACCTGATGCAGAAGACTTAGTTTTGGTATAGTTTTTGCAAATGAAACATTATTTTCTTGACTAGAAAATACTGATTACTTCATCTATTCCAAAAGCAGATGACAAAGTAGTAATTCAAAACATGCGATACAGGCATTTAGATTTGTTGCTTATATCTAGTAGTTACATAGCTTTATCTCCTGTTGTCAAAATGAGCTTTACATTTAATAAACCTGATGAGCAGAAACACCTGTCAGCTGTAGAAATCACTTAGTCAGACTTTTCTCCCTCAAAGGGGTGTTGTGAAAACTAATTAATGTTGCCAAAGCACTCAAAGATCTTCTGATGAGCTGAGCTACATAAGTCAATGTATTATTAAACACTTTTTTTTTTTTTATCTTGAAGTAGTTACCTAGGTTTCACAGATCTTTAATTATATCAGGGCCTTTCATTGTTATAGGTACCACTCACCTCTAATATTGAGTGCTTATAAATACAACTTATTGTTCTATTATTTTATTAGTCCTTTGGTCCAGTTTATTTTATACCTTACATACTTTTGCAAGATAACTCTAGATTGTTCCCTGTC
>NW_017728995.1:56779561-56780620 GCF_001723915.1 Gavialis gangeticus
GATCTTTAATTATATCAGGGCCTTTCATTGTTATAGGTACCACTCACCTCTAATATTGAGTGCTTATAAATACAACTTATTGTTCTATTATTTTATTAGTCCTTTGGTCCAGTTTATTTTATACCTTACATACTTTTGCAAGATAACTCTAGATTGTTCCCTGTCACCTGAAATAAAAAGAAAAATTTTAAAGACATATACAGTGGGCACATCTACACGTGCATTTACTCCGGCCTAAGTTTACTCTGGAGTAAGTGTTTTTGGGCAGCCATCTATATATATGGGGATTAGAGAGAAGATATACTGCCCTTTGCATCAAGTTTCCTACAGCCCTTCAATGGGCCTCTGTCACCACTAGGGGGAGATCCAGTTTCCCTCTGGATCAGGGGTCGGCAAACTACAGCCTCTGGGCCAGGTCCGACCCACCAAGGCATTCTATCCAGCCCGTGGAGCACCTAAAAAGTTTAAAAGATTAATATTTATCTGTTCCTTGTTGCCTGTCAAAGATAACAGGAGCCAGAGGCAATAGGATAGGGGAAGCCAGACGGACTCACCAGCAAGGCCCCTCCTGGCTCACTCCCCTGCCCCCCGCTTCCACCCCTGTCCCCCCAACCAGAAGTGTCTGCCTGCCACAGCTTTCCCTGCATACAGCCAGCTGCTTCAGCACCATGTGGCCCTGGCTGCATTACCCAACTATGGGGCCACACTGGTATCCCAGGGCCAGGAGTGGGAGTGCAGTGGGTGTGTGCGTGTGTGTAGTGAAGCACACAGGGTATGTGTGTCCCCATCTGTGCAATGAGGGAGGGAAAGACTGTGTGTGTCTGTATGTGTGTCCGTGCAATGAAGGAAGGGGAGAGAGAAAGAGAGCAACGAGGGAAGAAGAGTGTGTGTGTGTGGGAGGGGGGGAAGCAGAGTGTGTGTGTGCATGTGTGGGTGTAGTGAGGGAAGCTGCGACGGAAGCAAAGTGAATGTGTGTGCATTCATAGGGCAAGCCCCACAAGCATACCCCACTATACATAGTTTCATATATTTCATAGACATTAGGGCTGGAAGGGACCT
>NW_017728995.1:56781738-56782544 GCF_001723915.1 Gavialis gangeticus
TTCCCCAGCCTGTAGGTATGCTGCTGGTTCTTCTCCCCCGCATATGCACCTACACCCCCCTTGCACTGCCATACATGCAGACCTGCATACACACACCCCAGCCATTCTCTCCTCTACACATCCCCACACAAACCCCATACGCCCCCACTCCACATATTCACACACACCCACATGCTCCCTCACCCCATACAAATCTATACCCACCCATATACCCCCTAGCCCCCCACAGTATACAAGAGTAAGACTTCATTTTAAACTGTTGTGCAATCCCCTCTGGGTACACTACACAAACATATGTAAATCAAGACAAAAATATTTTTTTAAATCAAATTAATAAATGTTGTAGATGTTCATTTTTTAGAATAAAATTTGGAATTTTTCTGGTTTTAAGATGGCAAAACCCCTTGCTGAAAGGAATATTTCTGGGGGCAAGGGGAGGGACTTATGGTGGAAAAGGGCGGGGGACGGGGGCAGGACTTCCAGCCCTAAGATGGCAACCAGGGGACAGAGTACCTGTCAAGGGGCGGGGCTACCCATGCAGCCACCCACATGGCCCTCAACAGTTTGCCAAAACTCGGTAAGCGGCCCTCCACCTGAAATAATTGCCTGCCCCTGCTCTGGATGCTAGCCCAGGGTCTGGCAGGGAGCACTGGGACAGGAGACGACTGTCTTCTGGCTCCAGGGGGGCTGCCTGCTGCTGGGGCAAAGACAACGTCCCCCTCCCCTGGCAGTAAGGAGCTCCTGGCTCTAGCTCCTCAATTAGAGGCAGGGGATTTGGAGAGAGCTGCAGGGGAGGGGCAGGTCCC
>NW_017728995.1:56782563-56784202 GCF_001723915.1 Gavialis gangeticus
AACCCTCTGCCCATATCCACTGATGGGGCAGCAAGCTAGATGCCCCACCAGCAGATTGGGGTAGGGGGCTGGGACTTACCCCATCCCTGCAGCTCTTTCCAAGCCACGTACCTCAATCACTTGACTGGGGCACAGGGCTGGGCCCTGCCTCTCACCAGAACAGTTCCCAGCCCCTGCCCCGCACGCCGGAGGGGGGCTGAGGAGCTTGTTCTCCCCCCAGCTCCATGAGCGTGCGGGGGGGTGGCTGGGGAGCTTTTTTTTCCTCTCCCCTTCCCCTAGCTCCATGCTTGTGGAGTTGAGTGGGGAACAGGCTCCCCAATTTTGATGGCAGAGCTGAGGCTGGGAGATAAGGATCTCCCAACCCCTGCTCCCTGATTGTGATCTCAGAGCAGGGGGCCTGGAGCTCCCTGCTGCTGGGGCAGGGGAACATAGTTCTTGCCTGAGTTCCTGTGATAAGAGTCTGCCCCAGCAGCAGACTTTTGCTCCCCGTCAGGCATCTAGACAAGTGCTACAGTGCCGTTACTAATCTCCAGTAAGTTTGCTGCTTGCATTTACTTGGGATTAGGGAGTTTTGCTGCGTAGTATATATATGCATATGTACACGAACAAGCTTACTTTGAGGTAAGCAATGCTAATGCAAAGTTAAGCATCTTGTGTGGACATGCCCAGTCATATATAGATAAAACAGCTTCTATATTAATAGTTCTGCAGTTTTAGTATCTTAAAGTACCAACCACTGACTGATGTGCTTCTAACCCTGTTCTTACAATCTAAAATGTAGGCCTATAAGCTTTGGGTATGGTTAATATTTTTGTTACAAAAAATTATTTTTGTTGGAAGACTTTGGATAGCTAGAAAACTGGTAGATGCTATAACAAGTGGGTCATCCTGGGGCCAGTCCAAACAGTGGCCCACCCACTTCTCTAGGATAGTCCCCCTACCTGCCTTGCCTTTGATATAACTTAAGGTGTTCCCAGTCAGGAGGCTGCCCTTTTAATTGCCCTGATGCCAAGAATAAATACGCAGCTCCAAACCTCCCCTTATACCATGCCCTATGCCTTGCAGATGGCATCTGCATCCACTAATGCTCCCCTGGTCCCTTAGCTGGGTCGCACTTGGCCTCACCTGGCCTAAACTTGGCCTTGGTGTCCTTAGATGTACCTCAGCCTCATGTCCCCCTTGCTGGGGCTTCTCCCCATGCCCCCACACTGAGAATTCAACACCCAACTCCCTCACTGGGCTTCTACCCTGCCCTTCACTGGGCTGCTGGGCCTAATGCATCTTGAGCCTCAGGCCTCACTCAGTAAGTATTGGACCTGTGCTTTTCTGTCGGGGTGTGCTCCCCTAGCCTTTCTCTTCCACAGGGTCACCCGCAAGGCTACAGGGGCTGAGGCTTTCATAGTTTCTAGGGTCGGAAAGGACCTGAGCAGATCTTCTAGTCCGACCCCCTGCCATGGCAGGAAAGAGTACTGGGGTCAAACGACCCCAGCAAGTTGTTCATCTAACCTCCTCTTAAAAACTCCCAGGGTAGGAGCCTGCACCACCTCTCTTGGAAGTTGGTTCCAGACCCTAGCCACCCTGACCGTGAAATATCGCCTCCTGATGTCCAACCTAAACCTACCCTCTGCCAGCTTGTGAC
>NW_017728995.1:56784396-56789395 GCF_001723915.1 Gavialis gangeticus
TTTCTTAATGAGAACGGGGTGAGAGACAGTGTCAAAAGCCTTCCGGAAGTCCAGGAAGACTATGTCCACTGCTACCCCTGCATCTAATGATCTGGTGATCTGATCGTAAAAGGCCACCAGGTTGGTCTGACAGGACCTGCCACTGATGAACCCGTGTTGGTTGCCCCTAAGCATGCAGTCCCCTGCTGGCCCCTCCTGGATGTGTGCCAGAATAATTTTCTCAAACAGCTTGCCTAGGATCGAGGTAAGACTAACTGGCCTATCCAGTGCCCCATACTCACCTTTCACTGGGAAGGCACAGGTGTGACATTTCCTTGGGACTGTCCTGCCACAAGCAGCCCCACCACACCAACCAACCCTAGCAGGGTGTAGTTTTAGGTCATTTCCCAGGACCATGAACCTCCTCCATCCCCATAGTTCTTACCCTTGACCTCCAGAGAATCGGAGCAGCAAATCTCCAGCTGGGTGATGTTGTTCCTTCTGCCCCCTGCAGCAACTGTCCGCTCTGCTCTTGGGACCTAGCCTTCTACCCAAGCTCGCAACCTCTTCACCTATCAGGTGGCCTCCTGCCTAACATGTGACCACCTGATTGGGTCTGCGTCCACCAGCAGGCTGCTTGCTACCTGCTCAGCCCCCTTAAAGTGGCAGGCAAAACCTGTGTTCTGCCGTAGAAGCACACTACACAAAAATGGAATTTTGAGTAACTGAGAGGGAGTTTAATCAGATGAGTTAAAACTCTTTGGCCATATCTAGACATGCAGAGGCGAGCATTTGTAGCAGCACAAATTGCCAGAGTGCACATTCCTGCATGTGCCTTTGTTATGGGACAAATTGCTCTTGCAGCCAGGGACAGTCCTACCTGCTGGCCTCGAGCAGCAGAGGCACAGGTCTGGCAGCATGGAGGCCTGGCCAGATGGCCTGACCTCTGCGTGTGCTGTGCCACTTCTTCTGCCTGTTTTTATTTATTTATTTATTGCTACTGGGAAATCCCAGTAACATATTTTAAAGCTTACTGCATACAGTTTGCACTGCTACGAAAAGGACGGTGGCCCCACAAACCGCATGTGCCTGCACATTTTGATGCAACCATTAGGTGTTGTTAGCTTTTGATAAAACCTATTTAATTCAAACACATTGTGAAAGATGTAATCACTGAGGCTGAAGATTTTTTTAGGGTAGAGAAGACTTTTTCACTCTAACAACTTTGCAACAACAACATTCAAAGGCATGGCTACTTCTCAGCTGTATTTAGGCCTTTGGTCCTCTGGAAGCAGACGGTCTTTTGGTGCTGGGTTTGTATGGTGTCTAGCAAAATGAGGCCCTTGTTTAGCAGAGATGATGTTTCTAAGACTCTTGGCTTACATTACACTCAAGACATGATTAACCAATTAATCATGCCTTAAGTAGTAACCCAGCCATACACTAATGCAATTAATGGCACCACAAAACAAGGAATAAGCTGCAAAGTTATCACACAAAATATGGTTTGTGTAAACATTGTGGCTGGTTCTCATCATACCTTAAATTGCATGTATGACCTGGCATGAGCTGACGGGCTCCCATCCTTGGGAGTGCATGAAGTTCCGTAATTCCCAAGCGCTCCTGAAATTGGGAATGATGATCAGCTGACTGCCACTCCCAGTCTCAGAGGTGCATCAGAGCCCTTGACTCTGATGCACGCCTGTAAAGGTGAGAAGCCCCAATCAGCTACCACTCTCAGCCTCCAATGGCATATCAGATCCAAGGGTTCTACCAAGGGCTCCGCTGTGCCCTAGGGACTGAGAGCTCTGATCAGCTGCCATTCCCAAGAGCAGCTGATCAAGGCTCCAACCCGTGGGGGTACATAGAGATAAGGGTTCTGATGTGCCACCGAGGTTGGGAGCCCCAGTCAGCTAACAAGCTTGCTACTCGCTGTTGTAAGGGATGTCCACAATCATGGTCCTGGGCTCACTTTGCACCAACAATGTGCTGCGAATGGGATCTGATCCCTGATCCTACAATTGCCCCTCCTGCCATGCATGTGTACCACAGTATGATGCCTTTAACTGAATGTCTGCCAAGGGCCTAAAGTATAAAAACCACTTACGAAAACCCTTGTTCAAGCAGAAAAGGTAATGGGATCAGAACTTTTTTTTACATAACATAAAAAGCCCAAAACAAGGCAAACAAATATTTCCCCCTTGCATGCCCATTTTTGATAATGCAGAGTGAATCCCTTTAACACAAACAAATAAATCTATAACTTAAATAATAAAGTGTTTGTGTCAATGATTTATATTAAGGAAATCTTGATGTCACAGTGGCACATCTGAATATAAGAAAGACAACTCCTCCAATAGCTCAGTGGCAAGAATGCTTTGCCTGGGTTCTGACAGATCTGAGTTCAAGTCTCTCTTGCCACCAGTGGTGGCTGTGTGGCAGAATTCCTGTTTACAGGCTGAGGTGACTTGGGTTGAGTGAGCTGATAAGAAGCAAGTCTTCTTGGGGGAGTCCCTGTTCCCCTGAGCATGACCAGGAATAATGGTCACAAGCTGGCAGAGGGTAGGTTTAGGCTAGATATCAGGAGGTGCTACTTCATGGTCAGGGTGGCTAGGATCTGGAACCAACTTCCAAGAGAAGTGGTGCAGGCTCCTACCCTGGGGGTATTTAAGAGGAGGTTAGATGTACACCTTGCTGGGGTCGTTTGACCCCAGTACTCTTTCCTGCCATGGCAGGGGGTCAGACTAGATGATCTGCTCAGGTCCTTTCTGACCCTAGAAACTATGAAAGCCTCAGCCCCTGCTGCCTTGCAGGTGACCACGTGGAAGAGAAAGGCTAGGGGTAAAAGTGCATAAATGATTACTATATTTAAATTTAAGCCAAAAGTTGCTTCCTGTTAGAAAAATTTCTACAGAAAATTAATAAAATAAATACTATATGCAAAAGTTTCAGGCTATGCATGTGTTGCGTAGACATTGATTTAATAATTTCAAGATACTTCTTAAATCTATCTTTTTATATTTATTGCAATAAGAATTAAAGAGGCGACAAGAATTAATACCATTCTCATGTTTTTGTTACATAAGCTTTGCATTGGAAGCCTCCTAAAAACGTGCAGAAAGAAGGGACTATAATGTTCTTCATATAAGTGAATCTTTTATTGTGTACCAGCACCCATTCTTTCAAGGTGTGCTGGTCTGAATTATTGCCTACAATGAATCACATATGATATAGATAAATGAGAAAGAATGTGACTGTGTATATTATTCAGGAAAAAACCCCCACTGAGTTTCGCTAGGGAAACCAAGAGAGATGCTGGGATGAAAATTCATCTAAATGGTAATGGATGGTAATAACCTTATTCAAAAAAGGGGAGGGAAGAACTACTATTGTCCTGAGGAAACATTAAACTACCCTTAGACGTTTAACTGTGTGCCAATGATACAATATGTATGTAACTCTGATCCTTACTGTTCAACAAGAGGGAGAAAGTGCCCATGATCCCCTGAACTGAAAGAGGAAAAACTCCCTCCCCTTAGCCACACTTATGCACACATTTTCTACCTCTCCTTTTGTGTTCAGGGCCCTTCTTTTCCCCACTTAACAGGTCCTGGAAACCACACCATGTTGACTCACAAACAGATTTGAAATCAAGCCACAATAGTCCATGCTTACTTTCTGGCTGTGCTTGGCTTGCCCTGGTCAGACCTGATAAAGAATGTCTTACATTGGAAAACTTGTCTAACTATCCCATCTATGCAGCTGGTCCAGTAAAAGATTTCACCCTAAGAAATCCTTGCCCCTCACACAATTCCTGGTTCATCATGGCTACAACATGACTATTATACTACTCTCTAGCTGTGCATTTGTGATTTGTCAGCTTACCAGAGTTCAGGGAAGAACCGTCTGACAAAACAGCCAGGCACCTGTGGCCACTGCAATGCACAAGAGGCAGCGGTGACTTCCAGCTGTTGCTGTGCCTCCAGCATCTCTTCTGGGAAACTGCATCCTTACTTCAAGGTAGAATGTGTACGTGGTTGGCCCTAAACTATCTACTCTTTAGGTGAACGCAGACCCACAGATTTTAGGAGCCACGGAGAGAGGTGCTCTTGTGCGCAGTGATGGTCAGGGAAGGGGTAGGAGGCACACAGTAAAGTGCAAGAATCTACAACACTTTGGACTGACAAGTCAGGATTTCACTCCACTAGTTGGGCAGCCTGGCACCATCCCTGGCGAAGTTGGTAGACAGAAGCGTGGAATCCTTATGATTCCTCTGAGAAAGGAGTCACGGCTGGACAGAAACCTCATGGAGGTCTCCCAAGTTCCTTCCATCCCGATGAAGTTTTCCAAAAGAAGAGAAAATCTTGTGTTCGCAAGGTTGGGGCTCACACCCTGGAAGTCTTATGTCCTGATTTCATTCTTTTTCTTCAGTTGTTAAAATTGCTTCTGGAAGGTTTGTTGCTCTCTGCCTGGCATTTATCTGGTGGTTGGGACTGAGCCAGTGTGTTCACGGACAGGTGTGCAAGGGAATCTCACAGAACAGCAAACGTACTCCGCTTGACTCTGGGTGTGAGGTTCAGGCCATCATGCTTAACCTCACGTAAGTCTCATGGGGTGGTCACTGTGGTGGCCAACCCACCAGGGACTCACCCAGACCCCTGATTACGTATTACACTTCTTTTTCCTGGAGACCGAGATCGAAGGGTAAGATGCGGCTGCTCAAGAGGTCCTTCCTCTGAAGTATCGTGGGGCCGGGGCAAAATATTCTAGGCCTCCCTCAGGAACCGAAGCTAGGAGGAAAGGCTGGTGGCACCTTTTGGCAATTCCTTGGGACCCACCTCCCCAGGGGATAAAGGGCAGAGAAGCCACGCGGCCCTCCGGGTGCACCAGGGGGTCGCTTGCAAAGGACCCACGAGCGGCTCCCAGGCAGCACAGGGCGGAGCAGCTGCAGGGTCTGAGCGCGGCGCTGGCGGGCCCCAGACGCGGGTGTGGGGCCGCCGCCTGGCGCGGGGCCCGCGGG
>NW_017728995.1:56789464-56794661 GCF_001723915.1 Gavialis gangeticus
CGTGTCCTGCGCGGGGGGTGGGGGGATGAGGCCTTGCCCCTCCTGGAAGGCGCTTGGGGCCTTTCCAGGACGAGAGGACGTTCGTGTCATTTTTGGAAAAAGGAACCGACCTGCCTTTGTCTTATTATGAGCACGATCTTAGGGCCTCGTTTTGCCAGACCCTGTACCAGCACGGCACCAAAAGATTGTCTGTGCTTGCAAAGGGCTGAAGGCCTGAATCGATTAACAGCCCTGCCTTTCAGTGTTGTTCTTGCCAGGGCTTCGAGTAGGGAGGTAGTGGTGAACCCCGAACAAGTAAAGATACTTTTGTTTCGGGAAATAAGGGTCATTTGAAGCGTGCAGGTAAATAACCATGTGATCTGCCCCTCCTTTACAGGATGGTAGAATTAGATGCCCGGTTCTGAATATGCGTCTTGGTTAAAGCAAGCAGCTATAAACACTGAGGTTGGGGTTTTTCAGAGAGCTGTGGGAGATCAGGGTTCAGTGGTTGGTTGGGTCCTAAACCACTGAACTCCAGGTTTAAACTTCTTATTGTTTGGTCAGCCGTTTGCAAGGAAATAGGTTAAGCTGAGTAGGTAAAATATTTTATATACTGTAGATGTGCCACAAAAAGGAGTTTTAATATTCTCCAGGTCTCTGATCATGTCTAGGTGTCATTCACTGGCAGAAATTCTAATCAGATAGGTTTATTACCATGAAGAAACAACAGTTTAAGACTGAGTTTATAACCCATTTCCTTAAACAGCACACTTGTACAAAACACTGTGTCTTAGCTGGGAAACTTTGTAAATCAATGCCTTTTTATGTCTCTTCATTCAGTTTTGATTACCTAAGTCTTTATGGCAAATATCTCATTAGTTATGAAGTTTGCTACTTTTGGCATCAACTCAACGTATTTGAATTTGCTTAAAATAGCAACATTGAATATATATATATATATATATATATATATATTCAATGTGAGCATGGACTTCTGAATCATCTGTCTGCTTGAGGCAGCAACAAATACATGAAGCTTGACAGGGAGATGAAAATGCATATGAACCATGTAGCTGATTTTTCCATTTTTGTCCATGGTAGAAGAGTTTCTCCTGTAGTCACTGCAGGTGGCTAGCCTGTATCTTTTGAAATGCTAAAATGGTAAGTTTGCTTATGTGATTTGTTTTTCATTCTATCTTGCTTCTTTATTTTAGTGGAAGATACATAATTAGGAAGCCACTGAGAAATGTGTTCATCGTCCTTGCATACATTGACAAGAAGTAGTTTCTCCTAACAGGACAGGTAATTGTACTTTAGGATTACTTGGGGCTTTTTAAAGCTAATTAATTAGATGAACTGATCTCTCATGCAGGGGTCAGCAACCTTTTACTAACAGCAGGCCACTGCTTCCAGCCCTGCAGCCGCTGTGGGTTGCCACCCCATGGGTTGCTGTTTTACCCCTTTAACGTAGCCTCAGCCAAAAAACAGTGCTGAAAAAGGGTGTCAAGCACTACTTTGGAGTGGCTAATTTGGCAGTGACTATATAAGCAAAGGGTGTAGACCTGCCCTTAGTAAAAACTGGACTGGTGCACTTAATAAAATGTGAACCGAACCAGAACTTCATGGGGCAAATTCCATCTGCAGGCTGTAGGTTGCCAACTCCTGATGTAGTGCATTGCCATAGTGTTTGCAGCACATGTAGGATCTTGAGAGTCAGACGTTGGAGAAAATGTCTGACTTAGTTTTTTCAAATACTTAATATTATCAGTAATTTGTATAATTTGTAAAGTATGTTTCCCTTTCTGCAATTTCTGACACTAGAGCTAGTTAACTTATGTTCTTCATAAGTAAGAAATTTACAGAATAATTGAAGTATGAAAGAAATAATTAGCAATTAAAATATCTTGCTAATCAAAAACCCGTAAATGTAAAAATGTGAGCAAATGCTTATCACTTTCTGAAATTAGGAAGTGAATGAAGAGAGCCTCATTCTACTTCAAAAGTTTTGGAGTATAGAGTCACACACTAAAATGTGTTGGAAATCCGTCGCGTGGCTGTGAGATTTATATGTTTACTAGGAGCCTATACAACACTTGTATATAATGCAGTGATTCTTAACCAGTGTGCCACAGCACCCTGTGGTGCCTTGAGATACTTTTAAGGGTGCCAGGGGGTGTCACACAATGTAATTAGTTCTTCTAGGTGCACAACATGGTTCACAAGCTAAACCCAGAGATTTCAAATAGGAATCCATAGTTAAAAATGTTCTGCACTGTTGTGGTCTTTCCAAGTTCTTTGCAACCTAAAATTTGCTCTATTATTTTTCTGTAGTGAAAAATCAAGTGAAAATTAAGAGCTGGCATTTTCCGAGGGGTTCCTTGACACTAAAAAGATTGAGAACAAGTAATATAGTGTTTTGGGGAGGACATATTGGGTTAAGTATTTTGCAATAGAAATTCCTGGTGATTGCATTAGTTTCCCTTTAATTGTAGCTAGGGTCCCATGCACAATTGCTATTAGGAGTACTTAAAAATAAATAAACAAACCCCACCTATTATTTGTATTCAGTTTGTGATTTTCTGATTAGCTCTCTTCTCAGCTCTACTTCATTTGATTTTGCTACATTTACTGATTCTGCTCAATTTTATTTTTGCTAATTATAAATTAAGTTAACAGTTTAATTTACAATTTGACCATTTTAAAGGAGTGGTAGAGTGTACTGAGTTGTAAGTGACAGTGTTTACTTAGACTATATCAGCAGATTGCATACCAAGAAATACTGATACTGCAGGTTTTTGTTACAAAGGGCACAGAATATTGCACAAAATATTGCATGCAAAGAACAAATTTGTGTTTAGTACCCAAGATGGATCATCTTATTCATTATCTTCTGTAGGGAAAGTTTTAGGCCTGCGGGATGAGGATCTTAGTGGAAGGATTAAAAAAAATCAACTTTGTTGCATGCATGGGCATACCAGGAGTTGCTGCCTAGGGCTGCCCTGGGTTGCATGTGAGACACCTCTGCTTGTTCCACAGTCCCCTTGACTTTGATGAGGCTCTATTAGGAATTCAGGAGCCTACATTCCTGCCAGTAAACATCAATTATGGTAAGGCCTTCATGGCCATCCTTGTTGACACAGTACAGAACTCAGAACTCAGAAATTACAATTTGAAGGCAAATATGTGATGTGTTCTATTTCAATATTTTTTTTACTGTAGAATAGACAGGGGGAATATGGTGGGGGGGTAAGAGTTGCCCCTGATAATGTAAGAAATATCAATACATTGGGACAAACAGAGAAATCTAATAAAGAGCCCAAACACCTAAGCACATGCAAGCTTAAGCTTACGCATGTAAACACTGAATTAAGTAGGGTTGTTCATGAAATAACCAGTCCACATGTACAGGATCAGGGCCCAAATCAGGAATCTAAGGAAATACATCTGCAATACTTTTCTTTGGAGCATCTGTGGAGACCCATTAATTGAATGCAGAGGTCCACACTAGCAAATCCCAGAGTAAGAATGGGATCTTAATATTGTGTACTCACAACTCTGAAAAATTGTGCATCAGCATCTTTCAATTCAGGGGGACTATTATTAAGTAAAACTACTCATGTAAATGTTTGTAACATCACTATATCAGTCCCTTGAAGGATTTGATTATTCAGTTTAGATATATTCTTTAATGAGATAATATTTGTGAAATAAAGCAGTTTTTAGAATGATTATGGGTTGAGGTGCACGGATACATCAGTGCACCTCTATACACAGATATATTGGTCACATATTGATCAGCACCAAAATAAGGAAAATTGACAGCCTTGGCAATCAGCTTTTTTTGAGTGATGTGGCCAATTAATGTCACCAATAAATGCCGCAGTGCAACACTCAGGCAGCCAGGAGCACAGCCCAGCAGTATGGAGAACAGCCGGGTCCAGCTGGTAAGTCTGTTGGGAGGGAAGGGGCAAGGGGGAGGAAAGGGGTGTGGGGGGGCAGATCGAGGCCCTGTGGTGAGGGCAGGACTGGGGCATGGGCAGGTGCTACACAGTTGGGGTGGAGCAGGGGACAGCTGCGAGTGGCTCATCCGAGGGGCACATGGTAGGGGCGGCGGCTTCTACCTCTGCATGCACTCTGGGAGGACATTGGAAGTGTGTGCCCCCAGATCTGTGCATGGGGTGAGGCAGCTGCTGCTGTGGGCTGGGGCTGGGCTGCATTTGGGGCGGGTGGCAGCAGCCATGGGAGCAGGGGACATGCCAAATTTTGGGGTGGCGGCTGCAGCCTTCCCCCCATAGCCACTTCCCAGCACCATCACCCTGTCCCGAGTGCAGCCCCAGCCCAGCCCCTACCAGGAATAGCTTGGCGCCACCCCAGCCCTGCCCCACACGCATATCTGGGGGCACACACACCCTCCTAGGGTACACACAGTCCACCTCTCCCCCCTGTGACCCTCAGACAAACCACTTGCAGCTCTGTGCCTTTCCCTGACTGCAACACCTGCCCCTGCCCTGCTCCCTTTCACCACGGGGACCTCGATCTGCCCCATGCCCCTTCCCTCCCTGTTTGCACCTTCCCCCACAACAGACTTACCAGCCGGATGCCACTCTCCATGCTACCTGGCAAATAATTTAATTACAACTGGATTAATGTAAAGAGGTCTCTTTGATTCATATGGGAAGAGAAATTTACTTTGATGTAACTTGTAACAGAATAACCTAAAGAGCTAAACATAACAGTGTGATTTGAAGGGATGCCAGCTTCAGGAAAGGAGCAGACAGTTCCAAAGTGGCTAACTCCCTCTGTTAGCACCTCAGGCACTTGGAATTCATGGTAGAGAGACATATTGCAGCTTACCAGCAAGGCATCAAGCCCATGGATATACTGTTGCCAGCTGCCATTTGCTGAGAAAATTGCTTCCTAGGCCAAATAGTAATTCTCAGCTTTAATAAAGACAGGCCCCGAATTAAGCTGAACTTCATCTTGTGTGCTCAGCAAGAGAAGTATTTACTTAACAAATTAATGTTAAAGATGTCAAAATTCACATTCCTACATCTGTAATTTTCTGCATATGTAGGTCAGGGTCAGTTGCAGCAAGTGAATGTCAAAAAGCCCAAATGATCCCTCATGTTCTTAGATAGTTGCTGCTTTGTATAAGTTTAGAATTTGTCAGAATAACAAGCTCAGAGGTTTTGTAGGTGACTTGGGGGGGGGGGGGGGG
>NW_017728995.1:56794716-56796520 GCF_001723915.1 Gavialis gangeticus
GGCAGGGAGGAAGAAAAAAACCCACCTGTGAACGGATTGTTACGTGCTCTGAGTATAAGCTCTGGAGGTAGAGACTGGTTTGTATTTTGATATGCTAGAATTGATAACTGGTGTTCTTTCATGTAGTCTTTTTAAGAGTTACAGTGTATAGCAAATGACATGATCAAATGAAAGCAAAAGCTGACGAGTATTTAAATCACTGAAATTTCAGAATGGTATGGTCATTTACATGACACTAGTGGCCATCTGTATGGGTACTTCTCACTCATGTTAGGCTGCATTTAAAATGTTTGTACCTGCCTTGTAAAATTCTAATGCCTGAAGTGGGTAGTTGGATTTTTTTTTTAATGGGCAAATAAAATATGATTCTGTACCATTAAAATGATTTCTGTATTTACGTTTTTCCAATTGCTGTGGTGTTCATTTGTCAAAACACAAGTGAATTTTCATGGCCTTTAGGCAGAAAGGATTTGGATATAACTGCACACTGACAGATAGATCAGCTTAACTCTTTTGTTATAGATCAATAGTCTCTAACCTTTTTAAGCACAAGATCACTTTTTGAATTAAAGTGCAACCCTAGGATCTAACCTCCAGACCAGGCTGATACCACCATAGGTGGAGGGAGAAAACATTATTTGGGGGGAGCAAAGTGCGCGTATGCACGCACGCACCCCACTATGCCTTGCCCTGCCCAGCAGGTAAGTCTGTGGGGGAGGGGGTGGAGGGAGGGGATAGGGCTGTGGTGGTGTGGGGGGCGGGGCAGATCAAGGGCTCCCATGGTGAGGGAGGAAGGGAGTGGGGCAGAGTCAGGGTCAGGTGCTGCAGTGAATGGGGCCCAGGCCCCATCATGTGGTGGGACCATCGGAGTCTGGGTGGCTCGTCCAGGGGTGCTGTGGGGCTCCTGCCACTATGCATGCTCTGGGGGAGGCCAAGAGTACACATGCCCCCCTCTCCCCCGATATGTGCACAGGATGGAGGTGGCTGCTGCTGCGCATTATGCTTTCAGCCCCACTGCTCCAGGAGTGGCGCAGTGCCACGTGTGTCCCGCCACTAGGTGGTTCGGGGGGTGCAGCACGGCACAGCCCAGTGGTGGCAGGCACATGGCATCTTGCTGCTCCTGGGCCAGCTGCAGCAGGGCAAAGAACCCAGTGCAGAGTGGCAGCTGCCTCCGCCCTGTACATAGATCTGCCAAGGTGCGCACAGCAGTGGGAGCCCCCCAGTGCCACTGGACAAGCTGCCTGGGCTCTGATTGTCTCACCACCCAGCCTGGCCAGGGCCACATTCACTCCAGCCCCTGCTTGTGCCACGCTCCCTCCCTCACTGCAGGGCGGGGCCTCAATCTGCCCCCCCAGAGCCCCTTCCCCTTCACAGAATAGGTTGGTACTTGCCTGCCGTGCTGGGCAGCCAGTGATCCACACGCTGGGCTGCGTGCATGTCTCTCTCCACCCCTGCTGCAGCTGCTTGAAGCCTGCAGCTGGGCTGCCTCGTGGCCCAACCCACTGCCCTGTGTTTGTGGGGACTGAGCCCCATTAGCTCCAGCCTTCTGCCACCTATGGTCACCACTGCAAGAAGTCGGAGCACAGCCGTGATCAGCTGCCTGTGCACCCCTGTCTGGAGCATACAGGCTATAGATTGTGGCTCTGCCCTGGCTCTGGAGCAAGCTGCCCCCATCCCAAGTTCCCAACAGCTCTGCCACGTGCGCTGCCAGTGCAGCTCAGGCTGGTCTCCATGGCAGCCCCAGCCTGAGCTTTCCCATGCAGGTGTGGCTGGGGTCTCCATGGAGACTAGCCCAAGCCCTAGA
>NW_017728995.1:56801520-56823815 GCF_001723915.1 Gavialis gangeticus
GCCAGTGCAGCTCAGGCTGGTCTCCATGGCAGCCCCAGCCTGAGCTTTCCCATGCAGGTGTGGCTGGGGTCTCCATGGAGACTAGCCCAAGCCATGAGGGCAGGGGCTGCTGGGAAATGGAGTCTGGCTGCTGACCGGATCAGCCATTTTGCCCACCCCTGTTTTATGCCTAACTTTAGCTTGGAAAAAAAATGAGATGGGGGACTGAGAGTGAGATCGATCGTCAGGGGCTCCACCATTGAACAGTCGATCGTAATCTGCCAGTTGGTGACTACGGTAGACATTATAGATGGTCCCAGTGCTAATATTGTTAGAACGGATTGATTGTTGACTATATTTTTGAGAGGGTTTGGTGTGCTGGGGTCTCTGCCTAAGTTTTCTGCCAGGCTGTGAGGGTCAATAAGATGTTGCTTATTTTGTGATTTATAACATATGGTGTTTTATCTTTAGGTCCTATTGTATGCTAATGCAAGCTGGTACAACTGAAATGGCTTCTGTGTAACTAAACCAGTAGTTCCCGACATTGTTAGACTTGAGACAGCTGGCATTTTCTGAGGATCTTAGTTTTCACTGTTTAACTACCAAAAAATAATAAAGCAGTTCTTCTGTTGCAACAAATTCAGAAAGAACACAACAGGTTAGTGTGTTATCGACAGTATACATTCTGATTTGAAATCTCTGGGTTTATCTTCTGCATCACATTTGCACACCTGAAAGCAATAGTACTGTGCAGCACTCTGTATCACCCTGGTTGAGAATCACTGAACTAGACCCATGAAAGTGTATGGGTTAGATGCCAATCTAATTTCAGGTTAGTTACTCCAGATTTACTCCCAACCTGTCTCTTCCCAGTTACAAAGATCACACTTGTCCTGTGTTTCTAAAATTAACTTTCTGGACTTGTCCCCTACATTAAAATATTAATGTAAATGGCCAATCCAGCCCTCAGTGTGCAAGTGTCACTGTCTTATCCTTTAGTTTACTAGTTTTGTAGTATGTATGGAACTTCATAAATAAAACTGCACTGCTCAGCACTATGTGGTGTGTTCTAGTAATTAATCAGAAATGGCTCCAATTACTAGCTGTTTCAGCAGAACATACTGTGGTCATCTGTAACATCATCTATTATTGATGTATTGTAGCAATAAAAGCAATAAGAAAAGAACTTGCAGGGATTCCCTAATGAAAATAATGATTTTGTTTTCTTCCTAAATATTTTCTATTATGGATCAAAAGTAACTTCCATATTTTTAAAAGAGTTTACTATCTGGTTTGTGAACCACGTGCTGTATTGTACTGTTCAGAGTAGCCCTCTTCATCTGTTTCTGTGATTCTGTAGTTCTGGTTCAGACCTGATGCTTTGACTAATTCATTCCCTCTATACTTAAAAGAGAGTGTGCAAAAACCATGTCTTAGCTTTGGCCGATTAGAAGTACTGCAGAAGGCAGTATCTCTGCACTCGTAAGTAGAGGGAACCAAATTAGCTGGGAAATTAATTTGTAACATGCAAAACTTTGTTTTAAAGTTGAACTTACTTGAAGAAAATAACACTAGTCCCAACTTCCTCTTTTTAATAAATGAACATGTAACAGTTAAAAATGTAGTTTGTTGATACCAAATGCCTGCAATGTGCCTTGTACCAAGACCTCTACCTTGCACCAATGCTTTTTTTCCCCACTTTGTTCTTGGCATAATTCAGCTTGCCTACTTTGAGTAACTATTTTGATGAGCATGCAAGATATTACTGTAATTACTATCCTGGTATGAGTGGGCAAACAGGTCTTGTTTGGGCTGGTGAATTTTCTGTGATTATTTTGCAAGGCTACTGAAAGTGCAATATAGTCCAAAGGATTTATTGGTTGAGGTTAACTGTAAGCATATCTGATCATCTTGAAATGATTATTTTAATATCAGAATTAGAAAATCCTGAAAAAGCCATTTAGTTTTAGGATTAAGTAAAAACCTTTTCACTGTAATGGTACAATAGAATCTGGATCATTCATATCTGGTCATTTTGCAAACTGCTTAATTCACAGTGGGTTGCTGAATCAAGTGTGTGTCAGTGTGTAGCTGATCAGAAAAGTGGTGCCCTGTGAAATAAAAGCTGAAGCAATGAGCTGGAGCAACTCAGTGTTCCTGCATAGCCATTTGCTGCAGGTCTGCACACCCCCACTTACTTCACAAGCCTTTATCTTGTGGGGGAGGGCAGTTAGGAACCTAATCCTGCAAAGTATCTGGGTTCTACAGTACTAGAGTCTGCATAGCATATTAATTTTAACAGTATTGTTGCTCTCACCCTTGTATCCCCTGTTTTGTGAGGGTACTTAAATACAAATGTGTTTTCTTATTATATAGAACCGCCATGAGCAAATTATCAAAGCTATGTTTTGATCTGGGAGTATAAAGTATTTTTAAAAATCTTTTTAAAATCACTAACCTCATCTTTTGTTGCTTTAATAATCCTTATTTCATAAGTACAATAGAAGTATTCTTTTTTTATGCTGAAATTCCTAAGGCTAGAACCTTTATTTAAATGGGGGTTTCTTTTAATAGGATTTCAAGCTCCTAGACTTCAGTTCGGTGCTGTAAGGCAGATGTGTCTCCTACGTAAGGTACCTGTGCAGTAAATAGAAGCGTGTGCTTGTTGTCTGCCATCTTGTACTCTTTAAGCAATGTAGCAGCAAATCACTTTAAGCATCTGAAGACAGTTTTGAAACACAGTAGTTATTTGGAAAAAGAACTGTCCGGGAATGTAATGATTCCCTGCCATTTTTGTCAGGCTGCAGAGCAGACTTGAAAATGGTTTGCCATGTGGTAAGTGCTCAATCAATATAAAATGCTACCATGCCACTTAATATTTTTGTTTCTTATTGAAGAAAATAGTTCATCTGGCCCCAACAATAAGATACACAGCTGCAGGTTTCTGGTTGATGTTACCTCTCTCACCTTTCAGGACCAAAGCTTTAAAAAAAATAAGTGCATTTTTCCATTGACAGGCCATAGTAAGAAAATGGACACATCATAAAATACAGCAGCTAGATTTTTTTTTAATGAAAAGTTTGAGAAGTTCTCTTCCAAACTGTGTTTGAGTAAGCTTGTAGCAGTACATCATAGTTCCTTTGCCATACCTCTTTGTGCTGTGAACCTGTTAGCTATGCTGGGTGCATCTTTGGATGGGGAAATGAAGTACCACACAAACTTGTTGCGAGGTGTTCACTAGGTGGCATTCTTCATTCTGAGTTAGTACTTTCCCACAGCTCCAGCAAACAGATATGGAGTGGTGCTATTGAATGAGATATATAAATTGAGGGTCCTAACCCCTTCACACTCTAAGATCATGTGGCACTTCAATGAGCAGTTTGGTTGGTACTTGAATTGGAATGTATAATGTAATTACATTCTGCTTATTTATATTTTCCTGGCTCTCTCCCTTCATTTCCTGTGTTAATGATATACAGTAATACTGTATACTATTGCAAAAGTGGTAACATTAAAGTGTGGAGTAAAAACAATTTCTGCATACCTTCAGTGTCCCACAAAGGGGTACTGGGATAATCACTTAAAGAAATGTTAAGCAGTAGAAATTCTGAGATATAAAGAAACATTTACTTACTTACACTTGATATTATATCCTTTATATATGATATAAAGTGAGTATGTGTAAATGCTTCCATATATATGCATTACACACACACACACACACACACACGCGCACACATATATATGGAAGCATTTATGGGGGTAGGCAACTCCCAGCACATGTACTAGAGTATGGCATGCAAAGGCATTTTGCTTGGCACATGTGCCTCGGCGTGGATGGCGAGGAAGGACTCAGGCTGCACTGGCACAAGAAAGGTCAGACCCCTCATGGCTCCCCCACCATTTTTTTTTAAAGAAAAAAAAAACCCTTCTCCTGACTATACTCAGTTTTAGCCACAGAACTATGCATCCCATATTTTTGTATTGCCTGTTTCCGTATAGAACTCTTTCCATTCTTATTAGTGTGCCAAGTGTATGTGCCTAGTTCAATATCTCCTTTTTAAAGTGAGCCAGTAGTTAAAAACACTGAATTATTAGAGTGCAACTTCTTCTGAGACATAAATATGTAGGAGAGGGGGATGCAAATTGTACCTTTTACTCAAAACCATTAATGGCACACCCATTAAAACAGGGGCAGTTGCTAGGAAACAAATTCAGCATGGTTGATTTCACTTAGTAACAATGTATAGATGTGGCACCTGGTGCTATTTGCAAGTTTATATACAGTGACACTAACAGGTGCAAATTGGTGTTTGTTGGTCTGCATTTAAATAGGTGCAGGTATTTTTCTAACTTAATGCTACTTTGCTGCTTGTAGAGCATTAAACAAGTGAAAAAACTAATGCAGTATTCAGAAGGGTTTTAATGGCTTATAGGGTGTTTATTTTTATGTAACTCATGATATGAAAGTGGCAGCCTTTTGGCACAATGTGCACCTACAGCAGAAGTATCTGATACCCAGTGTGATCACTTTAATTGGCAAGTTTATTTCTAGACAGTGTGACTTGGTAAGAGAATTCTACTCCACATGCCTGCAAGTAAGGTGCCTATAACTTCATATTTATTGAATGCTTGAAGAAGTTTGCAGGCAGAACAACAACAGAACTCAGTAATATTTAAAAGAAGATGTAGCTATGCTGGGATTACATTATGTTGATTACTTAAGAGAAATGTTTAGTGTTTAAACTTCTTGGTGAAAGGAACTGGGAAGGGGGTTTTGCTGGGGGGTGGAGGGTGGGGTTTATTTTTGCATTTGTTCTAGAGTCAGTACTCCCTCCCCCTCCCGGAGACAGGTCTTTAGCTAGTGGCTTTACAGCTTGAATAGCTTTTGTAGAGTTCTACGTCCATTCAGGCCTAATGTCTATGTCCATTCAGGCTTAAATCTTTCTAAGTTCCTGCTAAAATGGACAGGTTTATTTATGAATGTTTTAGCTCCATCAGTTCAGCTGAAATAGTCCCCCTTGAAGAAAAGGTAGGGTGGCCAGAATCACCCTGAATCTGAGAGATCAAAGCCCTCCTTTTATAAGAATTTTTAACATCAATTTTTTTTGGACTTGATTTTTTTGGCACTTATTTAGATGCTAAATTGTCTTATCCTGTTCTCTTGGCTTGATTTCAAATCTTTAATTGGCTATTAGATAAAAGCACCAAAAAGTCCTGCTGAAGCACGTGAGCTATATAGATGCTGAGCGAGCTGGGTCAAACTGACATGATGTCTCTTCTGGGTGTGCTCTGCACTTGGCGTGGGGGCACACTGAGCTGAAAGTGAGTGCTGGGGGGGTTTTTTCCCCACATCTGTAAGCAGTTTTTGTTAATAATATATCACCATGGAAGACTATGTGAATGCTTTTGTTCTATCTACTCTTGAGGACAGTTGCTAATAAGCAGTTGAGGTAGCTGCATTGGTGCAGATTTGTAAGCACAAACCACAGTAAGAAAGAGGTAAACCCTGATTGACCCAGTTGGTACAAATCCCCAGTATACCTTATTTTGGGTTTAATGACAGTACTTGGTTATCTACACTGACTTCTGAATCAGGGCTATTTCCTGAGGAATTGGTTTACTTGGAGCATTTTTTCTTCCTCCTATGTGGGACTTTGGCATACTTATCTGGGGTCAAACAAGTGCTAGGTCATGTTAGGAGGCTAGAGATTTCCATTTCCCTTTGACATAAAACTAGCCAAATAGTGCCACAAGATGCTGGATTTGAAATCTTTGTGCATTTAAGTTGCAGAAAAGCTGCAATGTGGTTTGGTACTGAATTTTATCTAGACAAGGACTTCAGTAGGGGGAATAAGCATTTATTTTGTAATGACCTGCTATCCAATGATCTGATACTTGAGGGTTGGGGGAGGTTGAAATCCTAGAATAATGAGCTCATCCGATCAGAGATGAAGGGCAGGGAAAGAAGAAAACGGATGTAGTCAGTAGTGCCATTCTACTGGACTCCTCCATCTGGGTACAAAACAAGACAGGTGTTTTTCCCTTTCCCTAGCATGAAACAGCCTGAGTCACCTGATCTTCCAGGTGTGCTATAAAGCTTCTCCTTGTGAGTGTGCAATCAAGTAATACCAGAACGGTTTTTTGCTTGAGGCTGAGGTGAAATGAGAGTTCAAGTTTTGATCTGGCTTGCTAAATATGGAGTAGGATGCTGAATGTGGTGTGGTGGGAGGAGAATCACTACTACTTTGATTAACAAAGGAGGCACTGCAAAGCAAAAATAATTTGTTTTAAAATTTATGTTGGGAGCTTAGAGGGTCTTCTTTTGTGTAGAGCTTTTAAGTAAAAGATAAATACATGGTTTGTATCAGGAGTACTGCCTGGTTATTGCTAATAGAAGTAGAAATTTGGAGCTTTCCCTGAGAGTTTTCAAAGTATAAATATGTAAAGGGATGTATTGAACAATTGTAAGCATATAGGACTGTCTCTGAGGTGGAAACCACCAACCGCAGTGGAATCTAAGCCTTCATTAAAAATAAATTATTTATAGCCTTCACAGTGGCAAAAGATATATATAAATGAAATATAACTAATATCATAATCTCTAAACCTACAGAGACAGCTTCAGAGCTGCTGCTGCTACTGCCGCTCATGGCAAAGGAGAGTTGATGTGTCTGTTGCTATTTGGAATAGGGAGACCCGAAAGAAATCTGTAGCAGCAGGCAACTGAGTGGAAGCCAGGATGTGAAGCTGATATTACCTTGCCATCTAAGCATGGGAATAGTGCGGTTTTCTGTGTTTTGGGGGCTGGTAAAAGACAGAAGCAACATAAACCAATTAAGACCAGGCCAAGAACTCATTTATTAATGGTGCAAGATTCATTGAACTTAAGTCAACGTAGGCAATTTTAGTGGAGTTCATCCAGCAAGAACCTGGGCCAAATATGAGTGCTTAGTCTGGCAACATGTTTTCCCTTGGGACAAGTACTTAGGTTAATGCTGTGGTTATGTTTTTGGGCTGAAAAAAGCCATCACGGGTAAATTAAAAAGTCCCTGGTGAATCATTTATTGCATGAAGGAGAATGCTGTGGACTTCAGTTTTTCAAAGGAAGGAACACATTAAGTATACACCTAACTCTGAAAAAATTAATCTGAGAATGGTAGCTGTGGAGGGAGAATAAACTGGAATCAGTAGAGGTAAAAGTTGTAGGAAACATATAGCAGCAATCTCCTTTTCAAGCGTGGGCCATGAAATTGCTAATAACATTAAAGGATTTTCTAAAACGGGTTGGCAGCCCCGGCATGAGTGCAAGAGCATGGCACATGAGGCCGTTTTGCTCGGCATGCCACCACCCACTTGGGCTCTGGGCAGCTGTTTGCCAGCCACGGAGCTTGGGCTACTCACAGTAGGTGGCAAGGAGGCTGCAAGCCCTGCTGCAAGCAGCCTGACCTCCTCAGCTGGCAGCACCTACTCAAAACGTGGGCCAACCTCTTCCCAGAGGGGGAACTGCACTGTGGGTGGGATCGGGACGGGCTCAGCTGCACAGGGTGGGCTGCGCAGCCCAGGCAGCGCTGGAAGGGGTGGGTTCAGGTGTGGCAGGCAGCGGCCCAGGTGGTGCTGGAGGAGTGGGTACGAGGGTGGGGGGCTAAGGTGAACTTGGGGTGACTACAGCCCTGCCCCCCCCAGATCTCCCTCCTAGCGCCGCCCGTGTGCTCCAGGCTTTGTGCTAGTGGTGGCTGTACACATACCCCTCTGGGCAGATGGCAGGGGAGGGGCCTGAGGCAGTACAGCCCCAGGCCCCTCCCCCACCATCTGCTTTTAGGTGCGCGTGCAGCTGCCACCAGCACGGAACTGATGCCAGAGCATCAGCTGTCCAGCATCAGCTCTGTACTGGCGGCAACTGCACACGCACCTGACAGCAGACAGTGGGGGAGGGGCCTGAGGCAGCACACACATGCATGCCTCCAGGTGGCTGGCAGTGGAGGAGCCAGGGTGGCACTGCCCCAGCCCCTTTCCCGCCCTGCACCCCCCTGTGCCTGAGAGCAGATGGCGGGGTGGGGCCTGGGGTTGCACTGCCTCAGGCCCTTCCCCCATGATTCACCCAGAGGGGTGCGTGCAGGCACTGCTGACACAATGCCCAGCTGGGGCTCGAGCCCAGTGCACAGGGACAATGCCTTCGGGGGGCGGGGGAGGAGGAGGCTATAGCCACCCCAAAATTCACCTTAGCCCCTCTGGTCCCCATAGCCATCCCTCCAGCACTGCCCGGGCCACCACCACTCACCCTACAAAGCTGAGCCCTCCCCTCCCAGCACCACCCAGGATGTGCAGCCTGTCCCACACAGCTGAGCCCACCCTGCTTCCGCCCAGGTGGTTAGTGCTTTTCTCTTCCCTTTTTTTTTCCCCTCTCCTCTTCTTCTATTGCTTCTCTTTTTTTCTTTCTCTTCTCCTTTTTTTATTTTCCTTTTTTCTCTCTCTTCTTTTTCTCTCCTTTCTCTTTCTCTTTTTTTTTTGATAACAACATGTTTAACAAAAAAGGTACACAACAACAGAGGTAGCATATGAGGTTTTATTTATTGTCACCTGGTTTAGACTTTCTAGAAAACGTGGAATTTACTGAAAAAAGCAACATTTATGATTATTAACTATATTAATATTTTTCAGCACTCTGGCCTAAAACGTTGCCTACCCCAATTCCTGCACATAATCTGATCAGGGAAAGCAATAAGGAGGTATTTTACTTTTATTTCTGCTGTCATTTGACCGAATCAAGTCATTTGATTAGCAGTCTGCAAATGCCTACATTTTATTAGATAAGGTATTTAAAAATTAGTGCAAAGCAGGTTTTACAGTAGAAAGTAGATATATAACTGAGTAGAAATACCCGTCTTATAGAGAATACATGCTGATGGGCTGACTTTTGTTAGTCTGAAATGTCAACCCTATCATTGCCTTTACATTAATATTTAAGCTATTGTAAGTAAAAGTGGGTAGCAAAGAAGAAAAGATGGGTTCATTATGGATCATTTGAAAATATCTCCTGTCAGAGTGGGTTAAAATTTAAGATTTGCCATTTAAAAATGTAATTTTTTTCTTTTTAAAAACAATCCTATTCAAATTTAATTGAAGTTGGGACAACCTATATTAAGGTCTAAACTTTCAATTACATATTAATCTTAATGAAAAGTACTTGTGCAGTACATGTTTACTAGTGAAGGTTTAAGGAAAGTTAAACCACAAAACTTCTGTAAGTCCCAGGCTAAGCACCTATGATCAAGAGTTCACTGAATTGATACAGCAGCTTTGGACAGCAGTGGCCTCTTGCAGGTGCACAATGAATATTTTCTTTTCAGTTTATTTAGTGAGGGCCAGTTTTTATGGCTAGTTCATTCAAAATTTAGAAACAGACTGGGAATTGGAAAAAGCAGGAAACATTGTTTTCTTCTTCTAGTCTTAGGAATATGAAAAATGAGGTGAGAGGGGATGAAATCTACCACTTCTAAATTCTGGAAGACTATGGAGACAGAAAAAAGCAATTTAGTTTTCCAGCTACTTAGCACTTAGTTCTAAATTCAAAACATTATTTGATAAACTTTTTCCTTACATAGCCAGCAAATGAAAGGTAGTTTTATTTAAGTAATAAAACCAGTTGAAAATGCTGTTTTAGTGCCTCTTAATTGAATTCTAATTCCATCCCAAAGCAGTTTGACCAAACTCGTGAGCAGAAATATGCATCATCTAGTAAATAAGGAATATAATTTTCTAGTTTCTAATATACAAACATAAAAAATTAAGGATCTAAATAAACATATGTAACGGTACATAATAGCATAAATACATGTGTATAGAGATGTCTTCCTAGTTTGCAACAAAAAGTACCATATTTAGTGAAAAGCCTGTAATTAGTTGCAAATCAGCTTGTTTTAATCATTACCAACTGATGAAAATCAACCTTTCTTTAGGAAAATAACAAACAGTACAGATGCAAAACAAGATTAAGATAGATTTTAATCAGAGTTGCCTGCTTACTGATTTAAACTGTGATTAAAATTGGTGATTTAATCCTCTGATTTTAACTAAATCTATCATGGCTGTATTAGAACAATCACCTTAGTGGAATACCTGAATGTACTTTTGACTGGTAGTGTAAGTGGGACCCAACTGTGGTGTTATTGTGCCCTTGAAGTATGCTACTACTCTGGTTTCTACTGGCAGTTAAAATCCATTTAAGCCCTATGTAGGCTACAGAACAGAGCTGTTTTACTTGTCAGGGTGCCACCTCATTCTAATTAGGTTGTTCCCTGCATTGAGCTCAGTGTAGTGTAGATTACATTTACTTGTCATTGTACTGGATTTATAATTGGTTTTGATGCAACAATTTCAGTATTGTTTATAATCTGTGATTTATCTGGAAAGGCCAGTACATATTCAGGTTTCCTTAGACCGGTGGCAGGCTGTCTTAGTGACATTAAAGTTAATTCTGCAAAAATCTTAAAACCAAGACTTGGATGTTACAGTTCAGTGCATGGCTAGGCAGATGGTATTGCCAGTAGGGCTTTGCCTTCTTCGGGTATGGGATGTTGTTCCAAGAAGAAGGAGTTCTAGGAAGGGATTAATACACCTGATGAAGAGAGGGAAGAACATTTTCAGATGGACTTTCTAACCTAGGGAGCAGAGCTTTAAACTAGGTTCACTGGAGGATGGAGACCAAAGCCCAGAGGTAAATGGGGAAGTGGGCATCCTTAAGGAAGCACAAGCGGGAAGGGGCAACAAAGGAGGCATTCTCATTCTTCCTGAGGAAGTGGGGCAAGTGGTTAGTTACTTCAGCAGTCTGTACACAAAGGCACAAAACCTGGGAAACAAGCAGGATGAATTGGAAGTTCTTAACAGACTTGGTGGGGAAGCTCAAATAATTTTAGTTACTGTCACGGATGGCTACAAAATGTTGAGGAAGAACAGGCAGGGGAGAAGAGGATTTGTGCTTTATGTAAAAGAGCCAAATGATTGCTCACAGCTCCAGCATAAAACTGGAGGGAGGCCTATTGAAAGAGTCTGAGTTAGGGTTAGAGAGGAGAGCAGCAAGAGTGACATCATGGTGGATGTCTGCTATAGACCACCAGACGAGAAGGAAGCAGTGAATGAGGCTTTCTTCAAACAACTAGCAGAACATTTCTGATCACAGGCCCTGGTTCTCATGGGGGGACTTCAGTCACTGTGACATCTGCTGGGAGGGCAATACAGCAGTGCACAGGAAAACCCAGAAGTTTTTGGAGAGTGTGGGGGACAGCTTCCTGGTGCAAGTATTGGAGAGGCCAACTTGGGGCCATGCTGTTCTTGACCTGCTGCTCACAAACCAGGAAGAACTGATGGGGAATGTTCAAGGGGATAGAAACTTGGGAAGCAGTGACTGCTTGAGTTCATGATCCTGAGGAAAGGAAAGAAGGAGGGCAGCAGAGTAAGGACTCCGGACTTCAGAAAAGCAGCTTTTGACTCACTGAGGCAACAGATGGGCAGGATCCTCTGGGAGGCCAGTCTGAAGAGAAAAGGATTCCAGGTCATCTGGTTGTATTTTAAAGAAACCTTATTGGCCATGTCCACATAAGCGTGGATGTTTGTTTCCCCTGGGACAAGAAGCAACGGCATACCTTGTGGCACGTGGCAAGTTAACCCGACTTGGGTTGGGAAGGCTAGGGCTGGCCCCAGCAGCTTTACCTGGAGTCCTATGCAACAGCAGTGATCCTGCCACTTGGAGCCTAGCTGAACATGGCTAATCACGCCGTTTCGGGCAGCACACACTGCCCCCGCATGCACCGCCCTCCTCCCCCCCCCTTTTTTTTTTTGCATGGGTCTTTTTGACCCTGATGTCAACCCTGCCTCCCATGCCCCACCTGCGATGTTACCTTGCAGTGCAGAGAACACCTGAATATGCGGTACGTAGCACTGCAGCTGTGTCTGGGACACCACGTGCCGCACAGCCATGCTTGTTTACATGGCCATTGAGGGCATAGGAGCAAACCATCCTGATGTGCTGGAAAACTACCAAATATGGCAGAAGACCAGCTTGGCTTAGCAGGGAAATCTTCAGTGAACTAAAACATAAACAAGAACCTTACAGGAAGTGGAAACTTGGACAAATGAGTATAAGAGTATTGCTCAGGAATGTAGGGATGAAATCGGGAAGGCCAAAGCGCAATTGGAGTTGCAGCTAGCAAGTGATGTGAAAGGCAACAATAAGGATTTCTACAAGGATTTCAGCAATAAGATGATTAGGGAAAGTGTGGGTCCCTTACTGAACGGGGAGGCAGCCTAGTGACAGAGGATGTGGAAAAGGCTGAAGTACTCAATGCCTTTTTCACCTCAGTCTTCACAGACAAAGTCGGCTCCCGGACTGCTACACCTATTAGCACAGTTTGGGGAGATGAGCAGATTAGGAACTGTTTAGAAAATCCAGATGTGTACAAGTCCAAGGGTCTAGACGTGATGCACCCAAGGGTGCTGAGGGAGTTGGCTGATTTGATTGCAATCTCTGGCCATCTTTGAAAATGTGTTTCAGTTTGGAGAGGTCCCAGACGATTGTAAAAGGGCAAATATAGTGTCCATCTTCAAGAAAGGAAGGAGGAAGAACTGAGGAACCACAGACACATCAGCCTCACTTCAGTCCCTGGGAAAATCATGGAGCAGGTCCTCAAGAAAGCCATTTCTAAGCACTTAAAAAAGAAGAAGGTGATTCAGAGCAGTGAGCATGGATTTACCAAAGGCTTTTTATGCCTGACCAACCTCATTGCCTTTTATGATGAGATAACTGGCTTTGTGGAAGCAGGAAGAGCAGTGGATATAATATACCTTGAATGTAGCAAGGCTTATGATACAGTCCGCAAGCAAGCTAAAGAAGTATGGGTTGAATGAATGGATAGAAAACAGGCTGGATTGTTGGGCTCAGAGGTAGTAATCAGTGGTTTGATGTCTAGTTGGCAGTTGGTATTAAGTGGAGTGCCCCAGGGGTGTGTCCTGAGGCCAGTTTTCTTCAATATCTTCATCAATGCCCTAAAGATGGCATAGAGTGCACCCTCAGCAAGTTTGCAGTTGACACCAAGATGGGGAGAGTAGTAGATATGTTGAATGTTACGGTTAGGATTCAGAGAGACTTCGACAAATTGGAGGATTGGACCAAAAGAAATTTCATGAGGTTCAACAAGGACAAGTGCCAAGTCCTCACTTAGGATAGAACAATCCCATGCACAGGTACAAGCTGGGGGCTGACTGGCTGGGCAGCAGCTCTGCAGAAAAAGACCGTGGAGGTTACAGCAGACAATAAGCTGAATGTGAGTCAACACTATGCTTTGTTGTGAAGAAGGCTAACAGCATATTGGGCTGCATTAGTAGGAGTGTTGTGAACAGATTGAGGGAAGTAATTCTTCCCCTCCTATATGGCACTAGTGAGGCAACATCTGGTGTAGCGTGTCCTGCTTTGGGTCCCCCAGTATTGAAAGGATGTGGACAAATTAGAGAGAGTCCAGTGGAGGACAACAAAATTGTTGGGGTCTGGGGAACATAACTTATGGGGAGAGGCTGAGGGAAACCTCCATCCTTGGAGATTTTTAAGACCTGGCTAGATAAAGCCTTGGCTGGGATGAGACGGTTGGAGATGGTCCTACCTTGAGCAGGGGGTTGGATTAGATGACCTCCTGAGGTCCTTTCCAACCCTTATTTTCTATGATAGCTGTCACAAACACAGACCTGAAACAGCAGCCATTACTTTTTCTGTTTGCCTTTGTTTTCCTACTTGTTATGGCTATCGGAGAGCATAATTAGGGGTGTAATCATAACTTTTGCTGAAGTACAGGTTATATTTCTGATTTAATTACCTATCCTGTGTTCTGATTTTGCTACATGCTGATCCCTTGGCATTTTTCTAATGCTTCGAGGACATACAGTCTGCAAAGGATGCTCCATTATGTATTGTTTTGAGAAACTGATTTAGGAAATCTCTCTGTAATGTTGTTTATTTTATAAGGGTTATACTTCCTTTAGGGAGAAGTGCTGATATCAAGATGAAAAACCAGATACCTCTCATTCTCCTAGCTTGTGGCTCCTTTAATCCTATCACAAACATGCACATGCGTTTATTTGAGCTTGCCAGAGATCACCTCCATCAAACAGGTCAGTATGGTGAAGTTGATGTCCATCTCTTGGGGGTGGGATATAATTTGTTAGAAGGGATTGGATTGAGGGTGGGTGTGCTGTCATTTTAAAACTTGCTCCTTTTTAAAGTATTTTTATTGCTAATTGAGATGTTGATTACACATTTCATGGCACACTGAATACAGAAATTCTACCATTGTTACCTCTTTTTGAGTCTAATTGCACAAAATGGAGATTTTATAGCAAGGTGTTCACACAGTTGCATTTCAAGTTTGGGAACAGTTTTAAGATTAGATTTTTAGGGGAAAACTGCTGCAGCTGAACCTGGTAAAAGGGTACCCTTAACTTTGGAGCAGTGAAAAAACATTTATGTTGAAATGTCATGCTTTTGTGATGATGTAATTTAATATGAAGAAGTGGTACAGTTTGCAGTTTTGACTGTCAGGTGAAACTGGGGAAAATGTATTTGTTATTCATTATGAGCTAGGACTTTCCTCTTCTAGCATATTCTAAACAACAGAAAGGAGCTCAAAAGAACTAAATCACAGCAAGCTGGAAAGTAAGAGCAACAAAGGAAAACACCAAGTGGCCTAGCAGCATCAAGTGCCCAAAAGAAGCAAAAATCTAAAGCAGCACAAAGGATCATATTCTACATTTGCTTAATTCTTTAATTCCAGAGTCACTTCTTTCATGGAGATCAAGCGGGCATCCAAAATAAAGAACAACAAAAAGTCCTTCTACAGGTACATGGGAAGCAAGAAAAAAAAAAAGCTCCACTGTGTGATCCCTGCTGGAAATGGAGGGGCAGCCCACAGTTGATCCCAAAGAAAAGGCAAAGCTCCTAAATGAATACTTCACATCGGTATTCCAGAAAGCTAACAGGAGCTGTACACCTGTCCAGAGGCCCAGAGAACATGGGGAAGTCATCATGAAGTCAGTCATTACAGACATCATGAAGCAAGTCCCAAACAGGTGAGGGTCCTCTTAGACCAATTGAACATTTTCAAGTCTGCAGGGCCAGATGACCTGCTACATCCAAGAGCTCTGAAAGAACTGGCTGAAATCATAGCAGGGCCTTTGGCGAAGATATTTGAAAAGTCATGGAACTTGAGGGTGGTCCCAGATGACTGGAAGAGGACCAATGTGATGCCCATCTTTAGGAAAGGGATGACCCTGCAAACTGTAAACTGATCAGTCTGACTTTGGTACTAGGAAAAACTTTTGAAAAAATTGTTAAGGAGACCACAATCACAAGCTTATAACTGTCAGGGTATTAAGAAAAACCAGCACATCTTTGTGGAGGGTAGTTCATGCCTGACAAACCTGGTGTCCTTTTATGACCAGGTAACTAACCAGCTAGACAAGGGACATGAGGTAGTGTAGCAAAAAACTTTTTTTTGCTTGCCCCCCACTCCAATGTGAAGCCCCTCCATATGGCAAAAGCCCCTTTTGCAGTATTTGCCCCCTTTTGGGGATGCTTTCTCTTTTCTACCTCTTCTTCCTTCCTCCCTCTTTTTCTTTTATTATTATTATTGTTATAGAATATAAGGTGTACTTGTAATAAAAATATAGTTTGTAGATGCTGTTATGGGTATAACACAGTATTCTGAATCAGTATGTCCCCCACATTGTATTTGGTCTATTTGTTGTATGTGCCATGGCATTTCACCCTTTTATGTTTTATATTCTATGCTTTTTAACTTCATACCAAATGTAGTTTAAGTTTAAAAGTAAGTTGTACCATGTAACGATGTTAACAAAGGCAGGAATCGAATCACAGTTTGTATTGAGCAGGTCCCTGAATGAATCATGACTGATTGTGTAACACAGTAGCTAGCCAGGATAACAAGTTAACAAGTGGCAATTAACACCTATGAAACCACAGACTAAGGAGAGGAAAGGATCAATACATAGCCAGGAACTCCCTGAAACTTTACTGTTAAAGGTACAGAAGACACAGTTTGAACTAATCAATGCCGAAGACCAGCTTTTGGGACTGAATACCACTCCTCCCCCGATCAACTGCTCCCAGAGCCCTAATAATCATGGCAGTGAATTAATCAAACTTCATCAAGGGACTCCCGAGATTTCACGTACCTGTGGACGTGACCCCTGGGGCTGACAGCTGACATCCAGCAACCACCAAGGGGGACATCCCACGAGGTCAATGACCTTTGGATTGGGCAAGCCCAAAAATTGGGGAGTCACCAAATTCTGCCAGAGAGGGATAAAAGGCAGTGAAGAATGGCCCCCAATGGTGCCCTCTTTGACCTGACCAGCACCCTGCCTTTCCAGCCAGAAGGACCAGCCAGCGACCCCCTTCTGAAGCAACATCGCACTGAAAGAAGCCTTTACTGGCCATCGACGGCAGACTCCAGTGCTTAGGGATAGGTGTATCTTGACACTGGTGCTTAGTGTTCATAGCTAGGTACTGTGAGTATGTGTGTGTTTGAGGGGATCAGCCCCAAGGTTTATGATCTGACTTTTGCATCCGTCCAATAAACCAGAATTTTATGACGATCCTGCAAGTTGGTCCTTTGTAGCCAACAGTAGATATCATTTACTTAGACTTCAGTAAGGCCTTTGATTCTGTTTCCCATTAAGTTATCTCAGTTAAACTGGAGGGTACTGGCCTGGACCAGCCTACAGTGAAGTAGGTGGATAACTGACTTAGAGGCTGGTCCCAGCAAGTTGTAATCGATGGGACGGCCTCATCCTGGAGGGCTGTCTAGTGGTGTCCCAGATGTATCGGTTCTTGGCCCCATGCTTTTTAACATATTTATTAATGACTTGGATGCAGGGGTGGAATGCTCTATGATTAAATTTGCAGACAATACCAAGCTGTGGGAAAATGCAGGCACACCAGAGGACAGGGTGAGGATCCAGGATGACCTTGACAGACTGGTTCTAGGGGCCGATTGAAATCAGATATGGTTCAACAGGGAAAAGTGCCGGGTCCTTCATCTGGGTAGGAAGAACCTTCACCACAATTACATGATAGGTGGTAGACCACTGACTGGCACAGCTGAATGGGACCTGGGGGTCACAATTGACCAGAAGATGAATATGAGCCAACGGTGTGAGGAATTTGCCAGCAGGGCAAACAGAACTCTGGCGTGCATCAGCCGATGTGTTGCCAGCAGATCCAGGGAGGTGCTTCTCCCTCTACTCAGCATTGGGGAGGCCGTAACTGGAGTACTGTGTTCAGTTTGGGCACTGCGCTTCAAGGAGGATGTGGATAAGCTTGAGAGGGTACAGAGAAGGGCCACCTGCATGATTAGGAGCCTGGAGGATAGGCCATGTGAGGAGAGACTCTGGGAGCTGGGCTTGTTCAGTCTGGGTAAGAGGAGCCTGAGAGGTGACTTGATAGTTGCCTACAAGTATGTCAGCGGGGAACACCAAGATCTGGGGAAGCAACTCTTCAGGAAGGCACCCCTTGAGAGGACATGGTCACAAA
Organism: Gavialis gangeticus; assembly: GCF_001723915.1. Taxonomy (NCBI): domain Eukaryota; kingdom Metazoa; phylum Chordata; order Crocodylia; family Gavialidae; genus Gavialis; species Gavialis gangeticus. The sequence goes on from NW_017728995.1 coordinate 56,819,096, forward strand.
CTAATAGAGGGAAGATTTAGGCTGGACATGAGGAAGAACTTATCTGTTAGGGTAACTTGAACCTGGAACACACTCCTGGCAGAGGTGATGTGGTTGCCATCCTTGGAGGTGTTCAAGAGGAGGCTGGATAACCACCTCGTTGAGCTAGTTTGAGCTCATTAACCTCTTGCCGATGGTGGGGGACTGGACTCGATCTAACAGGTCCCTTCCAGTCCATTGATTCTGTGATTCCAGAAATTAATTAGCAGCCATACCCTGCCTCAGACTTCAGGCAGATTGTTAAACTCACAGTCTGGCCCAAATTTTAGGATAACAGAAAAGTAGGTTTGGAAGATACCTCACAAGGTCATCTAGTCCAGCTCCCTGCTGAAGGCTGGATTCCACATCCCAGACTAAGTCATTCCAGCTAAGTGCCTGTCTAGTCTGTTCTTGAAGATTTCCAGGGATAGAGATTCCACAACTTTTTTTCTACTGCTTTATCCCTAAGCTAATTTTTCTGTGCTGCAGCTTGAGGCCATTGGTCTTGGTCCTGTTCCTTACAGCCGCAGAAAAAAGTATATCTCCATCCTCTCTCTAATTTCCATTCAGGTATTTGAAGCCTGTTACCAAATCCCACGTCAGTCTTCTCATCTCCAGACTAAATAACCCTAGTTCTTTTAGTTTTCTTCATAAACCTTTCTTCCTAGGACCCTAATCCTTTTCTGTAACTCTACGCTTGCCTGTCTCCAAACTCTTTACAACCTTCTTGAAGTGAGGGGCCCAAAACTAGACGTAGTACTCCAGGTGAGGCTTCACCAGTGCTGAATAGAGTAAAAGATTTACTTCCCTTGATTTGCAGATGGCACTCCTGTTAATACAGGGGTGGGCAAAACATGGCCAACAGGCTGGATTTAGCTCACCAATTGATTTTTATCTAGCTCAGTCAGGCACCATAGGTGGTGACACTGTGGCAGGCCCTAGGCAAGTCGTGCTCAGGCCCCCACCTCTGCTGGTTAGTGGCATGGGCAGCAACTGTGGGTCCAGCCTTTGTTGGTGTCACAGGGGACACTGGGTGGAAGCAGCCTGCCTGCCCACCTGCCTGGCACCACATGGCAGCCTGGAAAATAGTCTGGCCCTCCCTGGGCCTATGGAGCTTGACTGCATTTCGCAGGCACCACAGGGGATGCTGGCCAGAAGCAGCCCCAGCCATCTGGCACCATGCAGCACCAGCAGAGGCAGGGGCCCAAAAGTGGCTCAGCAGGACCTGCTGTGTGGTGCCAGGTGGATGGGGCTGCTTCTGCCCAGCATCCCTCATGGCACTTGGGAGATGCACTCCAGCCCTTCAGGCCCTGGGTGAGCTGCGCTTGGTCCTGGCCCCTGCTGGAAAATGGTGACTAGGGCCTACGGGGCCAGACTGCATCTCTCAGGTGTCGTGGGGGATGTTGGGCAGAAGCAGCCCCATCCACCCTGCCCTGTGCGGCAGACCTTGGGCAACCCATGGTCAGGCCCTGATAGCTCTGGTTGCTGCTCCCGTGCAGTGCTGGACAGGTGGGCAAGGCTGCTTCCACTCAGTAGCTGCCAGGGCCTGAGCGTGGCTCATCCAGCCCCTGCCTGCAGGGGATGGAACCTGGCCACAGGCTTCTTCACTGTCCCATCCTGCCCTACCTTCAGGGCTCCTAGGAGCTGTGGGGGGTGGGGTGGGGTCATACACACGTCAGCCCTTACAGAGGAGCAGGACTGTGCAGAGGCCTGTGGCCAGGTTCCATTCCCTGCCCCCACCAGCTGTGGATTCTGCCAGCAGGTGCCAGCTGCAGGATCTGGGTGGGGGGTGGGCAGGCTTGGGCCCAGGAGCATGCATGTTTGTATGTGAGGGTGGGTGGGTATGTGTGTTCAGCCTGCAACAGGTCACCAAAACTTTAGTGGCCCTCCAGCCCAAATAATTGCACACCCCTGTGTTAATACAATTCAACATGCTGTTGCCTTTTGTTGCAACAAAAGCGCACTGTTGGCTCATATTCAGCTTATGGTCCACAAAAACCTCCAGGTCTTTCAGTGCAATATGGCAGCCCTAGCTAGTCATTCCCCAGTCTGCATCTGTGTATGCAATTTTTTTGTCCCAAGTGCAAGACTTTACATTTGTCCTGGCTGAATTTTATTTGATTGACTGCGGACCATTTTTCCAGTCTATCCAGATCATTCTGAATCCTAGCCCTACCCTCCAGAGTATTGGCAACTCCACCCAACTTGGTATCATTTGCAGATATGCTAAGCGTGCATTCAGTTACATGGTCTGATTCATTAGGGAAGATGTTAAACAATACTGGACCCAAGACAGACCCCTGGGGAACCCAGTTTGATCCTTCCTCCCAGCCATATGTGGATCCATTGATGACTACTTGTTCAGCATGATGATTTATCCAGTTATGTATTCACTTCACAGTACTTTCACCTAGTCTGCATTTCTGTAGCTTGTGAATGAGAATGTCTTGGGAGACTCTGTCAAAAGCTATGTTAAATCAAGGTATGTCACATCCACATGCACATTTGTATATCATAGATTTTGTTAACAGTGTAACTTTGGAAGGTTGGACTGAAAGCTTTGCCTTGCAGAATGACTGTTACCAATGCTTGGGTCATTGTTACTGTGTATAATGCACTTGCTTTGACTTCGTCATTGAATTAGTGTCGACATAGGTAAGTGTAACGCACGCTGTACAGTAGATCTGTACAGATCTTTCTAAACAGACTTGCTTTATCACTGTAATGCTGATCACCTAAGTGTATCGTATAATAATGAAAATTTTACCCCTGTCAACCCAGAAGGCTTGTTAGATAGTTCTTTCAGGCTTCAAGTATACTACTTGGGCTTTTTCTGTAGCACCATCACTCTGCTTTCTAAGTGCTTACCAAAAACCTCTTTGCTGTAGGAGTTAAAAAAAATCTTCAATTTAATTTTTGTAATAAATTATGTCTGCTTATAGATGATGGGGAAAAAAAATAATGCTTTACTTTTAGCTTGGAGTGTCTCCACCCCAAGCACATGCCAGAAAGAGGCATCACATTAGTTTGATCCAGCTCACCCAATGTCTATATAGATCATGCACATCAGCTGATTCAATCGGCTATTAGATAAAAGTCCTGCTGAACCGCCTGATCTATACAGATGCTAGGGAGCTAGATTAAACTGATGGATTAAAGCAGCCATTACATGTAAATCTTTGATGTAAATGTTTTGCATTGAATGCATGGCAAGACAGAAGTATGAGGAAGTGGCAGGGATCAAACATGCTGGAGCTGCTCACTGTACATACAATAAATACTAACAAGCACTATTAAAACTAATTGTGCTAAAACTAAGATGAGTAAGTGCTGTGTCTTGTATTAAGAGCCATAGATAGATTAAAATGCATTTTCCTAAAAAATATGGCACTATATGTTTTAAATTTACTGGGCTGTATCATTGAAAGATATATGAAAGGAGGGATTGGTATGCTCTTGGCATCTACAGGAGATTAAACTGACAGAGCGTACTTCATAGTTGGTTCAGAGTCAAACACTGGTGCAAATCAAAGCAGATAAACCATAGACCTGGCAGATTGCTAAAGAAATTGTTCCTAGTCTATAAAACTAAATTCCCTGAAATTGCCCAGAGCTGCCTTGAACAGCTTTATTAGTGCATACAATTCAGCTCTGCTTTCTTCGTGATGAATACCAAAAAGCAACAAGAGCCACCCCCCCTTTTTTTTAAAAAGTGGCAGAGATATCAAGTGCTCCACTTTCTGCATTTGGAAACTCCATTTGTAGTCCGAAACACAGTGGCACCTATATATGTACCTGACACCTACTCTGACGTGTTCTAATTAGAATGCTTCAGCAGCCTTAGTGTCACGTAGTCAGTGTCCCCACATTTCAAAATTGTATCAGGGCACTTTAACTAAAGTTCATTGAACAGGCTTTAGTTAAAGTGCCCCTGCCACCATTTTGAAGCATGAAACCCTGAATACATGAGACACTGTGGGTGTTTTCTCCCGAGAGCCCCTCTAATTAAAATGCCGCTCCAGCCCTGGAGCATGTGTAAAGCTGCCCAGTGATGTCAATGGAAGGACTGTATTGTCTTCAGTGGTATTTCTGTCATGCCCTGTATTTGGTATAGAAGTTTTTATTAGCTGCTTCCTTCATATACCATATCAAATCATTCTACTTTTAGCCAAATTGGTGTTCCTTCATAAAGGTCAGTTCAGCCAGGAAAGATTGGAGTCTTGTAAATTGTAAAAATCCTAGTCAAGCTTTTTGAGAGAATTATTCTGGTGCATATCCACGAGGGGCCAGCAGGGGAGATTATGCTTAGGGGCAACCAACACGGGTTCATTAGCGGCAGGTCCTCTCAGACCAACCTGGTGGCTTTCTATGACCAGATCAAATCCTTAGATGCAGGGGTAGAAGTGGACATAGTCTTCCTGGACTTTCGGAAGGCCTTGGACACTCTCTCTCACCCCGTTCTCATTAAGAAACTGGGGGACTGTGGTGTCAACACCCACACAGTCAATTGGGTCACCAACTGGCTGGAGGGTCGCACCCAGAGAGTGGTGGTGGATGGGTCATTTTCGACTTGGAGGGATGTGGGCAGTGGGGTTCCGCAAGGCTTGGTCCTCGAGCCCGCACTGTTCAACATCTTCATCAGTGACTTGGATGAGGGGGTAAAAAGCACCCTGTTCAAATTTGCTGACAACACTAAGATGTG
>NW_017728995.1:56828815-56832116 GCF_001723915.1 Gavialis gangeticus
TCAGAAACTATGAAACTATGAAATTATTTAATTTTTATATTGTTGCTAGAATGGAGGCTTTATCCCTCGTTTCCAAACAGAGAACTAATTGAACTCAATTCCTAATTGGCTGAAGGAGAGGAGGCTTCCAAAACTGTTAGATGGATTAAAGCATGAGCACAGAAGAGGAAGGCTTCTATGACTCTCAACCAGGTCAGGGGCCGATTTATGCCTGCCAGTCTGACAGGGTTCTTCCACAGAGCTTATCACCATGGCATTCACATGCCCCATGTAGGTTAATGATTTTTCCTTTTCTTCTCTCCTGTGAAGAAGATGAAAACCCATCCTGTGAAAAGCTGCTAGTGGTACCTCCATAAACTCTTTCACTGATGCCTCAGAAGATCACTGCCTCTTCCAAAGTGTACAAGTTGTAGCTGTCTCTGAGTTGGTGTTCCTTCCATTTCATTCTTACCACTTCCTAGAGGATTAACAGAAACAAAAGCAAAAAACATTTGTCTTGTCTATTGTTGTGGGGTTTTTTTTCTCTTGACATTCTCTGTTTGTTGTGGGAGTGAAACATGAGAGATTATCCCTCTGTAGTATTCTTTAACTTGTAGATTGTTTTTTGAAAACTGAAATAGAATTGGGCTCATGCATGTGTACATGCATGCAATATTTCAGGTAATTAGAAAAGTTTAAAATGTAATTATTTAATTAAAATTTTTAAATAACATGTATCTAGAATTCTGCAACTTTATGTGGGCTCAGTGCAGCAAAGTGTGCTGCGTGCCTGGTGCATTGTGAATGCACTCATTGAAGTAGAAAAAATACTGAGGCTTGGCCTCAGCCTCCCTTCTCCCCAAACCTGACTTCTGTCCACCATGCTCATACATCACTTTGCATTACCATGAATGACCCACACAGTTTCAGGTGGCCTTTACATGAATAGGATGACTTTGTAACCCCCAAAAATCAAGCATGCCCCTGGTTCAATCCCAGAAGAACATATAGAAAATGATGTTTTGGCCTGATTTTGTAAACCCCAGCAGACTGGCCAGCTGAGCTGGAAACAGTGACAACAGTCAGGAGGAGCTTGCATGTGCTTCAGGGCCCACCACTCTTAGATAGGTCACACATTAGAATGCAGAGACTTTTTCTGGTAAGCTTCTTTCCACAGCATGCAGCTTTACAACTTCCACTGTCCCTCATCTCTTCTTGGTGTGTCACCAAGTGATGTAATGGCATCTGAAGGGTATGAGAAGACCTCACTATGGCTGCTTCTTTTCCCATTCAGCCTCAGTCCTATCCAACACCCTGGCAGAAGGCATCTGAACAAGAACATTGAAGCCCTTTTCAGTACTAAAACCAAGGAAACAAGAACTTTTCCCTAATGCCCACTGTCTGATGCTGGAACTATAGAGGAGATACCTGGGACAGAATGTAGGCTGAAAGGACACATGCTGCTTAACAAAGATTAGTCTGTGAGTTATAATGCGTATAAACCAACAGCCACATTTCAGTAAAGAAAATGTCTATACTCCCAAGTGTCTGGTCAGTGTCAGGTTTAATTAATGTCATAGTAGTTACTGCTGTGAGTTTGACTTTGATTTTCTATTTCAAAGTGTAAGTTGGAAAAATTAAATATTGCATGATAAGGTGTTTCGATGTAATCTACAGACAAGGTTAGAGTGTAATCTGTAATAATTCTATTTAAGACTGCAGCAGTGCCAGTTTCAAAGCTCTGGAGCTTAGGGGGGTGCCAAGAGACATAAATATATAAACTCATTATGCTGCAGTTGTTAATCTTGGTCTAGTTCAGAAGATTTATTAATCAAATGAAACCATTTGAACAGAAGTAAATTTTCCACATGTTGAGCTAGGAATAGAACATACAACTTTTGGTATTGGTAATATTCGCATATTTCCATTGCACATATACACTGACATGTTTAATCTAAGCTCCATAGCATTATTGAGAAGATTCTATTTTTGACAGTTAATATGGCTTAAAGATGGCAGGGCCTAATTCATTACAGTACAGAAGTGAAACTGCAGAAAATGTGTAGGCATTGCATTATTTTTGTCAGCAATTAATTAGGATCCTAGAGACTAAACTAGATGCTACTAAAATAATACCAGTACTTAGTAGTTACGAAACATTTTGTACTTCCGAAGTAATACAAATATTAAGAGAATGAAAAAAACGACTGTAGTGAGAAAATTGATTGTAATGAGGGGACAAAGGCAAAACAATTTAAAAACAGTGACCAGGGAAAAACAAACAGGGCAGTTTGCAAGCAGTTCGCTGGGAGCAAGAGGAGGAAGGAGAAGAGGAACAAGACACTAGATCCTGTTCTGGGAAGGTTAGTGAGCCAGTTGGCTGTGTGTGCAGACAGAAGTCACAGTTTTCACCCAGTCTGGCCACAGAAAGCAGTCTGTAGCTGTGACCAGACACAAGTGCAGGGCTGCAGACAGCTTCAAAAGTGGCTGATCGGGTGAAAATCTGACCACTCATTGCATGAGGTGTCAATCAGATAAAGATGTTTAAAAATGTAGTGTATTCTGTAACTTTTTTTTCTGTAGAGCTCCCAGCCTGTTGTTGTTTTCAGAATGGGAGAGGGAAAGGGAACAGAAGGAGTTTAGTCTGGGGTTTTTTAAGCATGGCCCCCCGCTCCAATTCCAGTTCACCTACCTCACTCTTCAGCACCAGCTGGGGAGCCCTCCACTGTCTTTCCCCCCTCCCATTCTGAAAACAGTGAGCACTGACTGTTGCTATGGGAACCTGGCTGCAGGCTCCAGCCAGCAGCTAGATCCCTCTCCGCTCTCGAATCAACAGAGAACTTCTGTTTGGTCTGGGATAAGGTTGTAACTCAGAACACTGCAGGAATTGTTCTGAGTTATGGCTGGGAACTGCACTTCTCTCTGCACCCTGTGTGTTTGGCTTGCTGAGGGCTGTTTGGTGGGTTTGTGCACTTGGGGGTGTGCTCAGAGCAGTTGAGTGGGCTGATTGATTACTTCCTGGGTGTGAAAAAGGGCCCTAGCCAGTTCAGGCCCAGGAGCTGTATACAAGGAGACAGTCCAAGCGACCACAGGAGCAGCAAACAGGACAGTTGGCAAACAGTTCACTAGTCAGTTCACAAGTTGGTTTGCCACCCCTCCTCTCTTTGAAGGGGAGCCTGTAAGATAAGATTTTTTTTAATATATATGTAATTAGGACTGACTAATCTACACAGTTTTATTTTAAGCAGCTAAAACTCAGCACCTAGACCAGGGGTAGGCAACGTTTTTTGGCCAGAGTGCTGAAAAAACCCAAAATGCCTAC
>NW_017728995.1:56837116-56840844 GCF_001723915.1 Gavialis gangeticus
AAAAACACTACAAGGCCTACCTTGGAAGGTGCCAGAGTGCTGGCATGCCAGAAAAACAAAATGAGGGCAGGGGGTACATGACAAGATGCCCTTGCCTCCCATTCCTGCTCACGGCCCTTGCCTCCCAGCCCTGCTGCCTCCTGTCGCCCACCAAAATCCCCCTGTCCCCCCACCCAAAGCCTCTGCCCCCTAGCCCAGGCTCTGTGGCTGTCAACAGCTACCCAGAACCTGAGCCAGCTGCAGATATCTGCTGCCTCTCCACCCCAGCCCCAGCTGCCTCCCAGCCTCAGACCTACCCCCAGGCTCTGGGGAGGCAGCACATACCGGCAGTGCTCCCTGCTGTGCTGCCCTTGACACTTCTGCAAAGCAGTGTTGGAACCTGGTGCAGTATGGCATAGCAGGGGGTGCAGAAAGCTGCCTGCTCCCTGCTGCCCTGCCACACTTCCCCTGCAGGTGGGGGCAGCAGCAAGGGGCACGACCCTGCGCTGCTGTCCACGCTGCTTCTGCGCACACGGGAAGTGTGGCAAGGCAGCGGAGAGCTCGGAGCAGGCAGCTTTCTGCGCCCCCCACTATCCTGCCATGCCAGGTTCCAATGCTGCTTTGCAGAAGTAGCAAGGGCAGCACAGCAAGGAGCATTGCCGGTATGTGCTGCCTACCTGGGGCCGGATCTGGGGCTGGGAGGCAGCTGGGGCTGAGGTTGGGACTGGGGCAGAGAGGCAGCAGATGTTTGCAGCTGGCCAAGGTTCTGGGTAGCTGCTGACAGCCACAGAGCCCAGGCTGCTTGCAGCAGGGCTTCCATGGGAGCAGCCTGGGCTCCATGGCTATGAGCAGCTACCCAGCTGGCCGGGGCCAGCTGCAGCCGGGAGGCTACAAACAGCTGCTGCCCTCCCTACCTGGCCCCAGATGTCTCCTGGTCCTGGGCTCCAGGAAGGCAGCAGGTGCTGGCACTGCGCCCATTGGGGGCAGGGGTGGAGAGGCAGCAGCTCTTTGTAGAAGGCAGCAGGTGCCAGCACTGCGCCCATTGGGGGCAGGGGTGGGGAGGCAGCAGCTGTTTGTAGCCTCCTGGCTGCAGCCGGCCCTGGCTCTGGGTAGCTGCTGATAGCCATGGAGCCTGGGCTGCTCCCAGCAAGGCTCGCAGCGTCTCAGCCGCCTACTGTGGCTGGCCAATGCATGCCAGGACTGAGGATAATGGCCTTGTGTGCCATGCTTGGCACGTGTGCCGGGGGTTGCCGACCCCTGAGTTAGACCAAGACTTAAGCCCCTTGTTTAACTGGAGTCCATGGGGAGGAGAGTGGGGCCGGGGGGTTCAGAATTTGAGAGAACCTCAGAGTGAAGCTCACATCCTGGCTGAATGCATTTGGACTCTGACACCCCTAGGATTGGTAGCTATAGAATTGCTTGTATTATTTTTTTCTGTTATCACTGTGTATCAATATATTTGCCTATTACTGAATGGAAAGGTCATGGTCGGTCTGAGGGTTTTGAGTCCCCCTGGAACAAGGCATCTGGGTCAGCTGCAATCCCAGAGCCACTGCCACTTCCAGCTCTTCCTCTGCTTCTACCTGTGAGGTGTCTGTCCAGGCAAGACTGCACACCATCAAAGCTTCCACCCAGGTGCAGATTTGGTGCTGTGAAGACTGCAGCTTGCAGGTTCCTTCTAGTGTCAGCCAGGTCAGGGAGTGTCTGCGATGTGACCAGTGCCTTCTGGGGGTGTCTCTCAGGGAGAAAGCAAGAGAGAGACAAGAGGAGGTAGCAAGGCTCCAAAGTATCTTCCATCCTGAGGATTTCATTGATTCCATGCTGGAGGAAACCTCTAGGACTGTGAAGGGAGGGCTGCCAAAGGCAGTTCTAGAAAAAGAAAAGGGGATGGACTCCCAGGAAGGTGGACACTGGAAGCTTGTGACCTCTGGCAGCAGAAAGAAGTCATCATCCCCACCTGCAGTGGTTTGCCTAGAGAACATATATGGAGAGCTAGCAACATAGGAGAAGGAGCACATTCCATTGGTGGAAGAGGCCAAGTCAGGAATCCCCAAGGTGGGGAGGATTGATACCACTGTTATGAAAAGAGAGTGATGGGTCATAGTGGTTGTGGGGGACAAAGGGATCCATCTCTCTTCTGTGGGGGAAAAAGGAATCCATCTGCTGGCCCAGCCTGTTGTCCCAGGAGGTCTGCTTGCCTGGAGCCAGATGTCACAGCAGGATAATTGAGACTCCAGCCCTCTGACTACTACCCCATGCTGCTAATACATGTAGGTATCAGTAATATTCCTGGGGGTGACCCTGATCAGGTCAAGAAGTGACTACAGGGCTCTTGGTGCAAGGGTCCAGGAATCCCCAAGGTAGGGCGGACTGATACCACTGCCATGAAAAGAGAGTGATGGGTCATAGTGAGTCCCGAAAGAATTGGTGGGGAATGTAGTAGTGGATGGTAATTTGGGCAGCAGTGACCATGAGAAGAAGAAGAAAGGCGAGCAGCAGAGAATGGACCCTGGACTTCAGAAAAGACTCTCTCAAGGAACCGAGAGGCAGGATCCCTTGGGAGGCCAGTCTGAGGGGGAAAGGAGTCCAGGACAGCCAGTTTTATCTTAAAGGAACATTACAGAGGGTGCAGGAGCAGCCATCCTGATATACAGGAAGACTAGCAAGTATGATAGAAGACCAGCTTGGCTTAGCAGAGAATTTTTCATTGAGCTTAAACACAACAAGGAAGCTTACAAGAAGTGGAAGCGTGGACACATGACTGGGAAGGAGTATAAGAATATTGCTCAGTTATACAGGGATGAAATCAGGAAGGTTAAAGTGCAACTGGAGTTGCAGCTAGTAAGCGATGTGAAGGGTAACAAGGATTTTGACAAGTATGTCAGCAACAAGAGGAAGGTCAGGGAAAGTGTGAGTCCCTTACTGAATGGGGAAAACAACCTAGTGACAAATGTTGAGGAAAAAGCTGAAGTTTTTTCATTGCCTTTTTTATCTCAGTCTTCACGGGCAAGGTCCGCTCCCAGACTACTGCACCAGAGAAAACAGTTTGTCGGGCGGGAGGTGAGCAGCCAACAGTGGCAAAAGAACAGGTTAGGAACTGTTTAGCAAAGCTGCACGTGTACAAGTCCATGGGGCCAGATGCAATGCATCTGAGGATGCTGAGAGAGTTGGCTGATGTGATTGCAGAGTCGCTGTACATTATCTTTGAAAACTCATGGCAATCGGGGCAGGTCCCAGACAACTGGAAAAGGGCAAATATAGTGCCCATCTTTAAGAAAGGGAAGAAGGAGGATCCAAGGAACTATATACCAGTCAGCCTCACCTCAGAACCCCAGAAAAATTGTGGAGCAGGTCCTCAAGGAATCCATGTCTAGATACTTGGAGGAGAAGAACGTGAACAGGAACAGCCAGCATGGATTCACCAAGGATAAGTCATGCCTGACCAACCTGATTGCCTTCTGTGATGAGATAACTGGCTCTCCAGATGTGGGGAAAGCAGTGGATGTGGTATACCTTGACTGTTGCAAGGCTTTTGTTATGGTCTCCCACAGCATTCTTGCAAGCAAGCTGAGGAAGTATGGGTTTGAATGAATGGACTGTAAGGTGGATAGAAAGCTGGCTGGATCGTTGGGCTCAACAGGTAGTGATCAATGGCTTGAGGTCCAGTTGGGAGCTGGTATCAAGTGGAGTGCCTCAGGGGTTTGTCCTGGGGCTGGTTTTGTTCAGTATCTTCATTAATGATCTGGAAG
>NW_017728995.1:56845844-56850637 GCF_001723915.1 Gavialis gangeticus
GGACAGCCAGTTTTATCTTAAAGGAACATTACAGAGGGTGCAGGAGCAGCCATCCTGATATACAGGAAGACTAGCAAGTATGATAGAAGACCAGCTTGGCTTAGCAGAGAATTTTTCATTGAGCTTAAACACAACAAGGAAGCTTACAAGAAGTGGAAGCGTGGACACATGACTGGGAAGGAGTATAAGAATATTGCTCAGTTATACAGGGATGAAATCAGGAAGGTTAAAGTGCAACTGGAGTTGCAGCTAGTAAGCGATGTGAAGGGTAACAAGGATTTTGACAAGTATGTCAGCAACAAGAGGAAGGTCAGGGAAAGTGTGAGTCCCTTACTGAATGGGGAAAACAACCTAGTGACAAATGTTGAGGAAAAAGCTGAAGTTTTTTCATTGCCTTTTTTATCTCAGTCTTCACGGGCAAGGTCCGCTCCCAGACTACTGCACCAGAGAAAACAGTTTGTCGGGCGGGAGGTGAGCAGCCAACAGTGGCAAAAGAACAGGTTAGGAACTGTTTAGCAAAGCTGCACGTGTACAAGTCCATGGGGCCAGATGCAATGCATCTGAGGATGCTGAGAGAGTTGGCTGATGTGATTGCAGAGTCGCTGTACATTATCTTTGAAAACTCATGGCAATCGGGGCAGGTCCCAGACAACTGGAAAAGGGCAAATATAGTGCCCATCTTTAAGAAAGGGAAGAAGGAGGATCCAAGGAACTATATACCAGTCAGCCTCACCTCAGAACCCCAGAAAAATTGTGGAGCAGGTCCTCAAGGAATCCATGTCTAGATACTTGGAGGAGAAGAACGTGAACAGGAACAGCCAGCATGGATTCACCAAGGATAAGTCATGCCTGACCAACCTGATTGCCTTCTGTGATGAGATAACTGGCTCTCCAGATGTGGGGAAAGCAGTGGATGTGGTATACCTTGACTGTTGCAAGGCTTTTGTTATGGTCTCCCACAGCATTCTTGCAAGCAAGCTGAGGAAGTATGGGTTTGAATGAATGGACTGTAAGGTGGATAGAAAGCTGGCTGGATCGTTGGGCTCAACAGGTAGTGATCAATGGCTTGAGGTCCAGTTGGGAGCTGGTATCAAGTGGAGTGCCTCAGGGGTTTGTCCTGGGGCTGGTTTTGTTCAGTATCTTCATTAATGATCTGGAAGATGGGATGGATAGCACCATAAGCAAGCTTGTGGATGACGCCAAACTGGGGGGTGTAGTAGATATAGTTTCATAGTTTCTAGGGTTGGAAGGGACCTGAGCAGATCATCTAGTCCGACCCCCTGCCATGGCAGGAAAGAGCACTGGGGTCAAACGACCCCAGTAAGGTGGTCACCCAACCTCCTCTTAAAAACCCCCAGGGTGGGAGCCTGCACCACCTCACTTGGAAGCTGGTTCCAGACCCTAGCCGCCCTGACCGTGAAGTAGCGCCTCCTGATGTCCAACTTAAACCTTCCCTCTGCCAGCTTGTGACCATTGTTCCTGGTCACTCCTTGCGGCGCTCGGGGGAACAGGGACTCCCCCAGCGCCTGCTGATCCCCCCTAACCAGTTTATAACAGGCCACAAGATCCCCCCTCAGCCTTCTCTTTTGAAGGCTGAACAGGTTCAGGTCCCGCAACCTTTCCTCATAGGACCTACCCTGCTGTCCCTTGATCATACGAGTGGCCCTCCTCTGGACCCTCTCGATGCTGTCCACATCCCTCTTAAAGTGCGGCGCCCAGAACTGGACGCAGTACTCCAGCTGCGGCCTGACCAGTGCCGCATAGAGGGGGAGGATCACCTCCTTGGACCTGCTCGAGATGCATCTGTGGATGCACGACAAGGTGCAGTTGGCCTTCCTAGCCGCCTCCCCACATTGCCGACTCATGTTCATCTTGGAGTCAATAATGACTCCCAGATCCTTTTCCACCTCCGTGCTGACAAGAGGGGAGTTCCCCAGCCTGTATGTATGGTGCCGATTGTTCCTCCCCAGGTGCATCACCTTACACTTGTCTGTGTTAAACCCCATCCTATTCTCCTCTGCCCATCCTTGTAACCTATCTAGGTCCAACTGTAGCCTGTTGCTCCCCTCTATTGTGCCCACATCCCCCCACATCTTAGTGTCATCAGCAAACTTGAACAGGGTGCTTTGCACCCCCTCATCCAAATCACTGATGAAGATGTTGAACAGGGCGGGCCCAAGGACCGAGCCCTGTGGGACCCCACTTCCCACGTCCTTCCAGGTCGAGAAGGACCCATCCACTACCACCCTCTGGGTGCGACTCTCTAACCAGTTGGCGACCCATTGGACTGTATGGGTGTCTATGCCACAGTCCCCCAGCTTCCTAATGAGAATGGGGTGAGAGACAGTGTCAAAAGCCTTCCTGAAGTCTAGGAAAACTATATCCACTGCCACCCCTGCATCCAGTGATTTAGTGACCTGGTCGTAAAAGGCCACCAGGTTGGTCTGACAGGAGGGTATGCTGGAGGGTAGGGCTAGGATTCAGAATGACCTAGAGAAATTGGAGGATTGGGCCAAAAGAAATCTAATGCGGTTCAACTATGACAAGTTAAAATCCTGCACTTAGGACGGAACAATCCAATGCACCACTACAGGCTTGGGACTGACTGGCTCAGCAGCAGCTCTGCAGAAAAGGACCTGGGGGGTACAGTGGACTGTAAGATGGATATTAGTCAACAGTGTGTCATTAAGGTGCCAATAAGGCTAACAGCATACTGGGTTGCATTAGTAGGAATGTTACCAGCAGATCAAAGGTGGTAATTATTCCCCTCTATTCAGCACTGGTGAGGACACAATGAATTTGTTGTACATTCATTCTTAATACTTCAATCTATTCTCTCTGTCAAAACATCTATTTGTAAAACATTTTTATGTTTTTTTGAGGATTCTTCTGAGCTCTACTACTTTTAGAAAATTAAAACTTGCTCATGTTCGTGAGTAGTTCTTATAGGATATAAAGAATATAAGTAAATAATATTCTGTTTCAATAGGATCTTCAGGTACTAGGTACATGTTAAAAATTAAGCCATTTATATAGATGCCTAAAAGATTTTACCACATGCTTTAGGAGGCCAACTTAAAAAAATTTGACCTATATGAACGTAACATAAAGAGATGAATGCATTTGGCTAAGAGAAAAAATCTGAAACATAATTTTAACAAATACCCTTAAATTAAAAAAAAAAAATTCTGATCAGGCAAAGGAAAATTCAGGTGTGAATTTTATCAGAAAGTCTTTGTTTGGATAAGAGTCAAAAGATGGAGTAATAACCTTTGGAGTGCAATACTATTCTGAAAAGTGACTACATAAAATTGACTCATATGATTGTAAGTGCCCAGTGGAGATCAGGGTCTGTTTGTATTAGACGTTCTCAAAAGCATTAGGATATGAGTAGATATGACAAATAGAGTTTTCTTCTTAAACCTGTTTAACACCTGTGTAGCTGAGATGCAAAGAAATTTAAACCATTGGCTCATCTGGGAACTGAAGCATGGTTTAGTTCTCAGTTGAGCTCTGATGAGAAGACCATCCTTCTGTCTGTGCCTCAGTGAGCTGTTGTACGCATGTAGTCAGATTTGCAACCACTTGTGTTGGCTGCTATTAGTTGCTCTATAGAGATAAGAGAAAGTGAGATGGTTGTGTTCTTATGCACTGTCAGCAGAACTGTTTGATAAATTTAAATGACTGTGCTAGTCATTTACATCTGCTTTAATCAGTGAGGGCAGGTGTTGAAGCATGTGGAGGTGAGAGCCCAAATCAGTTCTTGTGTCCCTGGTCTAGCATTACAGAACCCTTTTTATTTTTAAGCTGAATAATAGCAACAGACAATAAATGTGGCCGCTTCTACAGTGTGACTTTAGATTTGTATTTCAGTTCTGAGAGCTATCTAATTTAAAACTGTTAGCTAGGAGACAAAACTAAGGGAATCGGGTATCTTATTGTTAGAGAAATCATTGAGTTTTGTATGATATATTCCCAACTGGGAACAACAGTTCTTCTAAACAGTGGAAGAATTTAAAACCAGATAAATTGTAACAGGATGAGATCTCAATTATTGGTCAAACTGAAGCTGGAAAGGGGATAAAAAGACTAGGTAATACCTGAAAAAAGCAGAAAATGAATAAGCATTACTGTGATTACTAAATAGTTGTAGGAAATGAACAGCTATCACAAAGACTTCTTCTCTCTTGCTTATATCAGCTATACCATATGTTAGAGCAGACAGCTTTACATAATGCTTGTTATATAGAAGCATTATAGTCAGATAAATCAGATTATACTCTCAGGTCATGCCCAAGTAGTAATAAAGAAAAAAATGGTTAGACTGCTGGGGCAGAGGTCCCAGAAAATCAACCACTGCTTATTGAAATATGCCCTAGTAATGAACTCAGATGAGAAACCAAACAATTTTATAAAATCACAATGTGAGGGGCACACAAGATAGTACACGCTACAGTTTACTGTAAAGGAGGGTGGACAGAAAGACAGAGAAGCTGAAAGAACTTTGGGGAAACAAAATGGTACAATCTAATAAAATTCCAAGTGAATCTTTGGTTCTGAGCATCCAATTAGACACAATCTTGTCTGAAAAAGCCAGAATCATCAGTTGGCCAGCACAAGACTATTTGTAGGAGGGAGACAAAGCCAATTAATCCTATCTGCGTGTGGAATGGGAAGGTGCTTGTACACACAACAAATTGTCCTGTTTTGTGATTTAATTGCATCCATTCACAAAAAACTTGGAGGGATAAAGCCCAAATTCCATCCCCCCCACCTCTTCCCCCCCCCCCCCC
>NW_017728995.1:56850871-56864215 GCF_001723915.1 Gavialis gangeticus
CCCCCCCCCCCATGGTGGTGACAGCATGGCCTGGGGCATGGCAGCCTGCAGATCATGGCTCTGCCCCAGCAACGGGCCATGCTGTCACTGCAGCAAGATGCCGGGGGGCTGCAGTGCAGCTCCACACCATGCTGCATGCCCTGCCAGCAGGGCCAGCGCTAAAGGGGGGGGGGGCTATAGCTACCCCAAAATTGCATATAGCCACACACATCTGTGCCAGTATCCATGGAAACCCTAGGGCCGCACTATCACAGGGCAGCTGCTGCAGGGGTCTCCATGGAAACTGGACCAAGCTGTCCAGGCAGGGGCTGCTGGGAAATGGAATCCATTCACAAAAGAAAAAACATGGAGGGGCAAAACCCAAACTCCCCCCACCCTGCCCCTCCAGCTTTGTGCCACTTGTATTCACCTACCCCATGGTCCTGGTGGTCCATACACTACCTACCAGTACTTACATGATCCCCCACTCCCCTCTGCACCCCTGAGCCTGGACCAGCATCTGCAAATTAAGAAGAGGTTCTGCAGCTGGAGCAGCAGCAGCAAATGGTAAGTTTGCAATTGAGGACCTTGGCACCTCTTCTTAATACTTTAATATTTCAGGGTAACATTCATCTTACTTATTGTTGCCTTCCAAAAACCCGTTACACAGCAGATCCCCCCCGCCCCAAAGCTACACAACATCCTGGGTAATATTTAGGTAATGACAGAAATCTCCCACAGATTTTGTAGCCTGTAGTGGGGAAGCCAAGAAGTTGGTTTTGGGAGTATGGGCCAAAACTCATCTTCTTTATTCCCATGCAGGACTCTTAGAAGAGCAGAAATAGAAGAACAGAATGAAGAATAAAGACATTGATAGAAGATAAAAGATTATAGAATACATTACAGAATACAAATATAATAAAAATACATTAGAATAGAGATAGGATAGTATATAGATAGACGAGTATGGAAAGAATATTGAATATATATAGATAGCATAGTGTGTAAAGAATAGACATTTTCTGCTTATTTGCAGTTATTTATTAAACATTTATGTAAGTAAGGAAGCAATGGAGAGTGTATATATTTGTATACTGTATTTTCTTACTATGTTTTATATGGGGTGTTTTTTCTTTTTAAGGTAAATGCTTTTAATTTTTTTTTATTATTTATTTTTCTTAAAGTTATTTATTTTTAAGACCTATTTCTTTTTTTAACTGTTTTATAATGAGGTTTTTTTCTTTTTAAGGAACAATAATCACGTCATGGGAAAAAAAATTAAAGTTGAAATAAAGATTTCAATTTATAGTTTCTTCCGGATGTGTCGTGTTTCCTTTCATAGGCAGATTGGTGTGGGTGGGAGTCCATGTGGTTTGGGAATGTGGGGGGAGATGAACATGGCTTGGCATGGGGATCCCTGCGGCCAGCTATAGCTTTGTGGGGAAGAAGAGGGAGAAGGGAATGCATTTTGGGAGAGAGGGGATTACTGGTTTGCCAGCGCCCCCTGCTGTAACTGAGTACCAAAAGAGATCAGCAGGGGGTGGATTGGTATGTGGCTCTCCCTGCTGTAATTTACTGTGAATTGCGCACTGAGCTTAATTTGATTTAAAGTTTGTCACCTGTAAACATTGATGCATGATTTTTATTGTAATAAACTTATTTAATTTAATGAGAATTAAGCCCTGTCACGTATACCCAGGGAGTGCATGAATCCTTTAGGGCAGGGGTGACTAACCTTAAGTAGCATGGGCAGCCTGTGTGTGGCACATGGCAGATCAGGGAAGAGAGAAGCAGCACAGTGGCAGATAGGGTAAAAAGAAAACAAAGCACAGGGAAGGAGGCAGCTTGGGCAGGGGAAAGGGATTGGAGTGGTAATGGCCTGCTTTAGAGGAAGCCAGCAATCCTACCTCTGGAATATGTTACTTTATAGTTATCTAAATGTTAGTTTAAGAAAAAAAGAATAAAAAGCCAGTATTACATACAAACATAAGGACAAACTTGCTGTAAAACTTCAGGCTGACCATAGGTGGCACCTAGAAGTAGATCTTAAAACTATAATACAAAGCTGAATTCTTGTTTGGATGAGGAGATGCTGAAAAGAAATAGGCTCTGGGTATTTTAGGAATAATTATTATCAGTAAATGGTATCTTACTGCACGTAGAATTTAAGGAGAATTGATGCAAACAGGAGTGTCATGAATAGTTGACATTAAATTGAGAATGGGACTGCAGTAAGTTACAGGAGGTTTAGATTCTGAGAAAGATACACAATTTCAGATGGAAATTTAAAGGAGGGAGGGCAGTGTCAGAGTTTAATAAAGGCTTGTAATCTAAACACACGAGTGTATTGTACAGTGGAAAGTTGGATGTACTGAAGTGTATGAACATTCATTTAACTGCATCGGGTACAAGCAAGAGTGGTATAGCTAATAATGGCGATTCATTTGTGTCAAGTAGCAGATGTCTGTGTTTTAAAGACCACCTTATTACTTTCATTCCACTTCAGTTCTGCCCTAAAACATGCTGGTATCACATTGCAACCTCTGAGCTAACCCAAATGCAAACCTGGTCCTGACTTGAAACTGGTTTGTGGGTTTAGCAAGCGTATAGACTATGTCCATGGAATAGAAATACCCTTTCAGGCCAAGAGATGGATTTAATTACCCTAACATACATCTCATCTTTGCCTATTCCTGAAATATTTTTCTGCTATGTAGATTACTTTGTCTGTTTGTAAGAGAAGCATTAGGCTGGGACTTTCAAAGGAGACAGGCAGATGTATTCTATTGAAATTTTAATTGGATATAGGTATCTAAATTTCTGTGTCCTGAATTTCACCCGTAACATAAAGTGCAGATACAAGCTGTCAAGTTACAATGTCCTGTTCCACTAGAGAGTAATGATGAAACCCTGAGATTCATTTTCTTTGCAAAATAAAGAACGTTTGCCAAAGTTGTCAAAGTAATTTCTTTATTATTTTAATTCCATAAAAAGTCAATTATAATTAATTCTGTTTTAGGTGGGAAATTTTATATCAGTGATATTGGAAAGTACCTGTGTTTGAGGTCAGAAATATCTTAACTTCATGATTCATATTTGTTTGAAACAGCTTTATTCTGCACTCAGTTCCTGTCTGTTCAAGGGAAGTAGATCTCATGTTGTTGCTGCCTTTTCCTGTTGTTTAATTGGATAAATGTTACAGCTTTCATAAGAAGATTTTATCTAGGTTTATTTCCTGATTTGAATTTGGGACTGCAAAGTCTGACTACAAGAGCTTATTGCGTTAATGATTTCATCACATTACAGGAGTTGAAAAATATGGGCATATTGTCACATTTAATTAACATGATCAACCAGATGGAAAGTGAACTGCATGGCAGATAAGCTGAGCAAGGATGTTTTGCCCATGGTGTTTTAAGTCTTGTTTTAAAATGCCTTCATTATCTAACCCAGTTCTTGCACCTACAGATTTGCTTGGCTTGAGCTATTAAATAGAACAGAAGAAAACTGCTTCAGAAACATGGTGTAATTCTTGCATTAGCATGATGAGAAGGTTCGATAATGTTGTTAAATGGTATGCATCAGATGCTTAGAAATAAACAGTGGTCAATTAAAACATTCATCATCTTGGTTATCAAGAAGCTGTACTGGTACAGTTACTTGAACTAAAAATTCATTAACCTTATCTTCAGTGAGCTTTATCATCTACATTATAAATGATAAGTGTTTCTATTTGCAGGAAGTCCTATACTCAGCCAGCTTTCTTTTTAATATTGTCTAATGGATAAATACTTCAATAACAGAACTTTGAACAGCATAATCACTGAAGAAGAGGAACATTGTTTTTCAGTGTGTACATGAATTATGATTTCCTTTTTATTGTCATGAAAAAAAGATATAAAATACTGATTTTCTTTATTCCCTTCCAAAGGAAGATACCACGTGATTGAAGGCATAATTTCTCCAGTCAGTGACAACTACAGAAAGAAAGGTCTAGCTTCTGCAAAGCACCGGATAGCAATGGCTCAGCTCGCAGTGGAGACATCAGACTGGCTTCGAGTGGATCCATGGGAAAGTGAGCAGGAGACATGGACAGAGACAGTAAAAGTGCTGAGGTAATTATGCAGGTTTTGTTTGTTTAGTGGAGTTGCCAGAGGCTGCAGCAGCTGAGCAGCAGCAGCACCTGTGGTACCTGAACTTGAACAGAAATAATGCCAAGGAGCTGGTGAGCAGTTTGGTATAAGATAATGTACGAGTTGAATAGACCTTTCAGACAGTCCTCGCTAAACTGAATCTTTTCTGCTGTGTCCCTTCCCATTCTTTTTGTTGATTAGGATCTTTTTTATCCCAGGAGTGATCTCAGGTCCGTAAAAAGATTTTTTTATTTCATTTAGTATAGATTTGCTGGACAATCTCAACAGAAACATGCTGCAGTAGCATTCCAGATGCATTTTACATTGCTATGCTGGGCTGGCCTAATGCCTGAGAGTAATATCAAGACTCATTTCATCTGAAGTAGAAGGGCTTTCCATCTTTGCTTCAGGAGTGTTTCCATCTTGGGCATAAATAAAGGAATGAAGTCCTCACTGCGTAGATTTACAAAGCACTGCTACTTGGATGCAGCCTCTCTAATGAAGAATCCTACTGTGCTCTTATTCCTGTGGAACCTTTTATGAAGCAGAGCAATCCAAACACTCCCACACATCTTAAAGTATCAAAAGTTGGAGGGCTTTGGCATGTATCTTCCTCCATATTTTATCTCATTGTATAGGCCTTGCTTTTGTTGCCTATTGCACTTGTTCTGGTTTCACTTTTTTTCTTTCATCCACCTCCAAGAGGTAGACACTCTCTACCTTGTGGTGCAGATTACCTTATAATTCTACTTCTCTGAAGATTGTTTTCTGGCAAGATTTTCTCTCTCCCACACCCATCTACCTGTCTGTCTCCTTGGTCTTTGAAAGGGATCTTTCTTGAGGTGGTGTTTTATACTTATTTTCATTGTTGTCTTTAAGCCATCAACTGTCTACTTTGTTTTTGTGATTGGCTGATATTTTCTTTTCACCTGATCAAAGATTACTTGGAAGGTTCCAAGTGAAACAGATAAGGCATGTATGTGTTTGAGAAAAACGGAGAGGGAATTATATGAGCCCACCAGTAATGAAGTGATATGCCCTATGTGCTGATCTTGAGGAGTTGTGTGCGCTAAGAACAAGCAGCAAGAACTAACCAGAGTGACATGTTGAGAGAAACAAAACTACTATGCAAGTACGTACAAGGAGCAATGGTCTCAAGTTGCAGCACGAGCAGTTTAGGTTAGATACTACCCTTTTACTAGGAGGGTAGTAAAGCATGGGAACAGGTTATCTAGAGAAGTTGCAGAATTTCCATCCTTGGAGGTTTTTAAGACCGGGCTACACACAGCCTTGGCTGGAATAGTCTATCTTTAAGGGGTGGTCCTGCTTTGAGAAGAGGGTTATACTAAATCACTTCCTGAGGCCCCTTCCAACCTTAATTTTCTATGATCCTATGATTCCTTATGAAACTTAATAATAGTTCCATCTCCTTGGTATATTGGAAATATCTCTGGACTGTTTATCTGCATTCAATTCAGTAGTGGCAGGAGGAAGAGAAGCCAACCTTAAATCTAGAAATGTATTTTTAAAGAGGACTTTTAATAGTGCACAGAAGCTGCTCAGGGAACACATTTGCTGCCACTGTCTCTTCATTTTCACATGCAGAGATGTGGGCCAACACTCTTTATGCATATGGGCCTGATTAAAAAAAATGGAGATCCAAGTTGAGGTTAACTGAAAGCTAGAATGCTTAGCCTTTCAGCATGTAGGTTCTGCATGACTCTGGCATGCACTTGTCTGCATGAAGTTAAGAATCCTTAGAGATTTATGTATCCCCTAACATCAAATACTAGGGCTTGCATAGTCGTAAAGCTGGAGCATTTATTCTGAATGGCCTGCCAAGTCTATACATTAGTCCTACGTTTCCAAAAGCCAAATAGTAATTTTATTTGCCTCAGTTCTGTGTTGCCTGACTTGAAAACACTATTGGAGGTTTTTTTTGTTGTTGTTTTTTTTTAAATTTTTAGGTGAGTTCTCAGCCCTCAAATTAGGCAGTCAGAGATTGAGACACCCAGAATCTCATCATTCTTGAAAACTAAAGTATTTAGGTTCTATGTGTAAGTTTGAGAAATTAAGTAATATTAGGCATTGGAAGTTTGATGAGCACTGTGCTAGAAATGTCCTCCCTCCCACGCACATCCTTACTAAGAAATACATTCTAATGGATGCTGTCACAGCACAGTTTTGCCTTTTATTCTTTTATTGTTTGAGGGCAAAGAAATTGTAGAATGAATACGTTGACAGCCACATCTTCTTAGGTAGGATCAGTTCTAGCCTGTATTTGGATGGGAGTGATCCAAGGAAAACTAATGCTAGGGAGTGAGATCTTTCTCCCTTGGACTGGAGCCAGTAATCTAACCTGTTATATGTTGTTCAGACACATTATTGCTCCTAGGCATTGCCCAAAACCTCCTCTTGTTTCCAAGCCTTTAAAATAGGACAAACTTCAGACCTATTATTTTACAAAGCAAACCTGTGGTATCCACAGATATTTTGGTTACAAAGAAACAAGTACAGATTTTTAATCCTTCCATTCTTTGGCTTAAACTTTCAACATCTGAGTTTCTCTGTTCTCCTGCATCCTTCCCCATATGCAGCAGAATAATAAATACAGTGAAAAGCTAAAGGACTGGAAAATGCCTTGCACTTCCCTCCTTCAGCCACGCCCTGAAGGGAGCTCTCTGCCCTATCTTCACAAAACTGTTATTTTATTTTGCTCCCATTCCAATATGGGGAATTACGTTATTGGTCCCACAGTGTCAGCTGAGTGAGGTATTATTCAAATCTAGTGCCAAACATTATTCCTTAAACAACTGCCTTGTTCCTCCAGAGAAACAGGTGGATTTGGTGAAGGGATTATAAAGGATTTAGTTTTGCAAACTTTCTGTATGCAGTTTTCACTGAAGTCCATGCTGTTCATTAGATTGGGCCTTTAGTTTTTAAGGCACATTGCGATCTTTCAGGATAAAATGCACTGTATAAATGTAGAGGATGCATGTATGTATTGTCTCCATATGTTGCAAACAACTCTGTGCATTTCTGCCAGGACAGTGCCCTTTCAAGCTACCTCTAGATGGAATCATGGAGAAATTTCACCAGTTATTCAGGTGGAGACATCACTTCTTCAAGGCAAAATGGGCTCATTTTGGTTTCCTTTTACCCATCTCAAAGTTTATAGAATGTTAATAAGTAAACATTTATTGTGCCAGTATCTCAAACTTTATAAGTAAATATTTGTTAAATGCTAAAATGTAAGCCTGTTAATAAAATGAAAAAAGCAAAAAAGGCATAAAATCAAGAATGACTGTAACACACTTCATCTCAAAGCAGTCACTTAGCTTTCTCCTCCTTAGCTGAACTGAGCAACAATAATTGCTGGCAGACTTTATGTTAAATCCTGTCCTTTGCACATGGAGGTGGTGTTTCAAGGAATGTTATGTCTAAATATTTTACTAATATTTTAAATACCACAGTCTTTTTTTAATTAAGACATAGTGAGCACCTATGCACATGCCTGACACCTGCTCTGATGTGTTCTAATCAGATCTAATTAGCACGCTGCAGCAGCCTTGGCATCACATGTGTTCAGCAGCCCCCACCACCATTTGAAGCATGGGACACTGAATACATGAGATGCTGAGGGTGCTTTAATTAGAGCAGCTCTTGGGAGCCACTTTAATTAAAGTGCTCTTCCCCCACCCCAGAGCACACATAAACATGCCCAATAATAATAAAGCTACATCAGTTTACAAATGACCTATACTATTATCCTGTTGCATTTTGTATTATTATCCTTACCACTAAATGAAATAGTGCTTGCTTTCCTTATTGAAAATCTTTCTAGAGTTCCAGAAGCAAACTGAAAGGTATTCTAATATAATGAAGGTACAGGTCAAAACAAGGCACAGCATTATTGTACTGTGATGTTTCTTCTCATCAGCATTTTGAACTACATATTTTACTATGCTGGTATACTGTGTGGTATAAAGGGGCACATAAAAGGCTCTTGATATCATATCATTTTTTTTCTTAACCTGATTAAATAGTCATTTTTCATCAGGAGCTGTAGACAACTGCATAAATTTCCCAATAGATGTGGCATGCCTGAATTTTAAGGAGAGATCCTTGTGGCAATATTATTAGATGTCAGTTACAGATAGATCTGATCATATTTAGTTTTTAAATTTGGCAAAGGTTACAGACTTTTTGGTTAAATCTTTTTTCTCTCCCCCTAATTAAAAGTAGTAGGAAATGAAAATTTAAATGTAATATATTTAATTAATATTTGTTTTTATTTCTCTAATTTGCATATGCTGATGTTTGGCAAGTAATTTAGATTTCCCTGAGTTTTTTTGGGCTGTCTCCCTGAAACTTTTGCATAGGGATTTAGAAGTTCAAAAAGGTAAATTCTTGATCATATTCTTTCTTTATTATGTATTTGTTTTGATGAAATAGCCCCCTGACTTCTGTGCTGCACAAAGGCTTCAGCAGCTTTACATTGCTTGGTATAATTAAAAAGAGTAATAAAACTTATTTCCCTCTCTGAACTACTAAATTCTGTGCGCTTTGCTAGATGTGGATCCAAGTAAAGGCATTTTCTGTGAATTGCTCCCTACTTTTAGTTGTGAAATAAATTCTGAGGTAAGTAGCATTCATTGCAATGCATAAAAAATGAGATTTATTCTTTGTGAGTTTAGGATTCTGCACAGATGTG
Source organism: Gavialis gangeticus (assembly GCF_001723915.1). NCBI lineage: Eukaryota > Metazoa > Chordata > Crocodylia > Gavialidae > Gavialis > Gavialis gangeticus. The sequence continues at coordinate 56,859,698 of NW_017728995.1, forward strand.
CCATAGGTTCCTTTACACGATGACTGCATCCACACATGCAGGGACATGGGCTTGTAGCAGCACAAATAGTAGCAACACAAATTTTTGCCAGTAATTTGTGCATAGGCGTGTATGCCTGAATGTACACTTAACTGCAGGACAAACTGTGCCACTTTGGGCAAACCACGCTTGCCCAGCTCCTCCCAGCTCTTCAGCAAGGGAAAGCTGGAGGCTGGGGCTAGCACCTGTGCTAGCCCCAGCAGTATCAACTGGTGGCCTGGTGAGCAGCTCACGGCTACTTTCCCTCAGGAGCTTCTCAGGCCCAACGTGTTGGTGTTTGGGGATGCTAGGCCGTTGTGCCAGCTGGACTGCTGCAGCAGGCCTGACATAGAGTGACCCCTGTACTCTGTCCCAACTACAACAATCAACCCCCTCAGCACCATAGTTGCATCCAGCCATGCATGTATCACGGTGCATCCAGTGACAGTGGCAGTAGAGCTGGCCAGCCAGGAACATTGTCGTAGATGAGGACCACCCCCTCTGATGGCAGTACACAGGTGCCAGGGCACGTGAGGCCATCACCACCCATCTGCAGGCCTGTTACCTGGAATATGGCACCAGCCTTCATACCGCCTGTGCCAGACCACCCACCCAAGGGCCTCCATCCCCGCACATGGCAAGGATTGTAGCAACATAGGCAGTGGGGTTATTGTGAAAACAAAAGCAACTTTATTCCCCCTCCCTCTCCCCAAAACTTCCCCAATGCCAAGAGTTCAGTATTCCAACAACACCCCACATGAGATTCTCCACAACCCTACCACCAGTCCCCCATGCACAAACACCTTCAAACCAGAAATAAATGGAAATTCTTTACACAACCACCAGGGGGAAGAGAAAGGGTCCTTAGGGACAGAGGAAACACCAGGAAAGGAGCCACAAGGAGGAGGGAATCAGGTTAGCAGCCCCTCAGCCCTGCCTACCACCACCCTGTGTGCAAAGGCCATGCCAACATGACCTCTGCAGAGGAGGGTGGGTGCTTCCCCTTAGGGGCAGCCAGTGCAGCTAGGCCTGGGACTGTGAAGGCAGGAGTGGCACCCCTTGATGGCCATGATGGGCCCGTGGTCCCTGCTGGAGTGCCAGCTGAGCCATCAGCCAGGCAAAATGCTCCCAGCTGGGCCCTGGCCTTGGGCTACCAGCCATGTCCCCAGGTCCCTGGGCAGACTCCTGTGACTGGGTCCCCCCCATCTGCCTCACCACAGTCACTCGTGCTGCCCAGAGTGGACGCTGGTGCCTCCTGATGTTCAGTGGTGCCTGCAGTTATGGCCTAGGTGACCCTCGCACAGAGGTCCTGGGGCTGGTAGCTCAGGCCCAGGCCTCAGTGGCCGGCCCTGTGGAGCAGTGGCATGGCTGCCCCAAGTGCCCAGCTTCAAGGAGCCCAGCTGGCTCTGGGTGCCTCTGCAGGTGCCAGAACAGCCCTGGATGCCCAGCAGGCTCAACACCAGGCAGCTGCGAGCCCTGCTGCACTTCTGTTTGATTTCAGTATGCCACATAACATACTGTAGCAGCAGGGGCACAAAAAAAGCAATAGAGACACCTGGCCAGCAGCCAGAGCATCACACTGGAGGACCAGGCCTCTTCCCAGCATACACTTTTTACACATGCTCTGCACTGCATTTTTTCCAGCATTTTTTTTATTTTTGCTACTGGGAAATCCCAGTAGCAAATGTTGACACTGCACTGCAAATTACCAGCGTGGTACATGTTTTAACATTCAATGCTTGCAGTTTGTGGTGCCATAAACCACACATGCCTTCATGTGTGGATGTGGCCCATGAGTCAGGAGACAAGTATGATTTATTTGGATAGTTAGTTAATTATATCTGTTAGTCTGTGCTAGTGAACACACTGAACTACATTCACCCCTTTTATGACTCAGTGTTGTCTGGAGTACAGGTCCACCATGATTTAATTTAGGACAGTTAAATCAGCTTTGTAGTGAAAGATGATCAAGAGAAGCCACAACATAAATTGTCCTGGTAATTACAGGAAACATATTTTCCTTTCTTGGAGGTTGAATACATAATAATCCTGTCTAGTTATCCAACCAGATACCATAGTGTGTGTACATTTTTATTTACTTAGTGTTAGGCATAAGCATCTTGAGAAATTATCAGATTGTAATCTATGTTGTTTTCTAAATGAAAAACTAAGAGCATTTAAATGTTCTGTACAGACACAGTATTTTGTAATACACAAGTCCTCAGGGGGCCTGGAAAGAAATCTTATTGTGGAAGCAAAACCCAAGAAGCACTATGTTATAGCTTTATACTGTGGATTGACACCTGCCTGACAAGCTATGTTGCCACACTTTATAGAAAAGCGAATTGATTTTTAAGTGTATTGTAAAATACCAACAGAAGTTACTAGAAATGTACTTGTAAAATTTCCAGGGTTTTATTTTAAGCCACAAAATTCTGCACATTAACAATCAAAGTGAAAACAGTCCTCAGATCCTTATGCCATGTACAGAGGTTTCAGAGTTCACCAAGAATGTACATCTGTCTCATCAACAAACTATTTGAAGCTCTGCAAGTGCTTTACTTATTTTCTCTGAATATTTTCTCATTGGTGCACAGAGATCAGATCGTCAATGGTACTTGTTGCCATGCTCAAAACTATAATGTGGTAGCAGTACTTGTGTTAGAGGCAGGTCTAAAGCCAAGGTTAGGAGTAGAGAAAGAAATAAGGGAAAGGAGGCAAAAACTACAGATAGAGTGATAAAAGACTTTAAACAACTAAGGCAGTTCCCTACCTCCCACCAAAAATGTTTTACCTGTGGCTTTATTAAAATGTGTTGTGAATGGCAAAAACTACTTTTGGCACATCAGACAATTGGGGAAAGAGAGAGTTAATTGAAAGCTAAGAGGCCAAAGGAAAGCTCTGTGACCCAGCTGTCCATGCCCTTATCTTCTCTATAATCATTGGGTATCCATGTGCTCTGAGATGGAGGGGAGGGTGCTTTAATTAGAAAGGCTCCAAGAGCCACTCTGATTAAAGTGCTTGTTCGACAAACTTTAGTTCAAGTGTCCCACCACCATTTTGAAGTGGGGGTGGGGATGCTGATACATGCGACTCTGCAAGCACTTTAATTAAATTAAAGCACCCACCGTGCCCCCGAGTACATGTATAGGTGCCCAATGATTACAGAGAAGATAAGGGTATGGACATCTGGGTCACAGAGCTTTCCTTTAGCTCCCCAGCTTTCAATTAACACAGTCCCTCTCCCCAACTGTCTGATGTGCTAAAAGTAGTTTTTGCCATTCACAACATTTTGGTGTTCAGTGAGCTGTAGTTCAAGCACCCCTGCAGCCATTTTGAAGGGACACTGGATAGATGTGACGCAAAGGCTGCTAGAGTATGTTAAGTACCACACTCCAGCAGACTCAATTAATTGAGCCTGCTCTGACGTGCTAATTAGCACATATTGGAGCAGAATTCTGGCACATATATGGGTGCACTTAAGGCTTTCCCCATCCAACAGGGAAACAAAAGAGGTCTCTGTGTAGCTTCAACAACTATGTTTTACTTGATGAATAATCTGCCTTCTCAGGCAACTGTCTAAGACACTATCCCTCCTGTTTGGTAACAGCACTGGGGATGTAGTGGAGAAGAGGATACTCACAGGCAAAGATATTAGGGAACAGAGGTCTACAGCTCTATAAAAGCAATTTTTGGTGCAAACTCACTGTGAATATGTAAGATTTAAGTCAGTGCATTTGGACTTGGATTACTACTACTGAGGATAATCCAGTTGCAGGGAGACTGGTAGCAGGAAGCACATAACCACGGAGGCCTGTTGCCAGGAACCATGGAGGGAGCCAAGGGAGGATGACTGGTGAAGCAGTGATGGAGACTGGAAGTTACTGGTGAATGCTGGTACCTATGACAGTCTATCTAGATACAGTAAAATCTGAAAAGTAGCAATGTCTGAAATATGAGGAGAATTGTGTACTTGGAATTTATCTGGACTATGATCCCTTAAGTAAAGGAAAGGCAAAAGCAGGCTTTTGGAGAGTAAACTTTGGAGACATCTCCTTTCCAAGACTGAGTGTTTTAACAAACACATTACTGAAATGTCTGGGTCCTCTGAGAAGTTATATTTAATCCAGAAGGTAAATGCAATGATTAAATCATGAAATAGATTTTAATCCTGCTTTTAGTAAATCTCAAGTAATGCTTTAAAATATAGAGTGCTACTAGCACCAATACAACTAATAAAGAGGCTATTTCAAAGGTAATTTACAAACGATATGCCAGTGCACAAAGTGTTTGTGACTTGACAAGAGTGTTAACTATCACTGATAGTAATCTTTTAGAGGGTAGAGCATGAATATGGTGAATTCTTAACATGGCTTATTAAATCCAAAGTGCATAAAAGCAGATTGTTTTCTCAAAGCCAAATGCACTAGATAATCACTTTGTGTATCTCTAAAAGGATTACCTTACAGAGAAGCCTTTTTTTTTTTTTTTTTTTTTTTT
>NW_017728995.1:56864348-56870237 GCF_001723915.1 Gavialis gangeticus
TTTTTTTTTTTTTTTTTTTTTTTACACAGGTACCATTACAATGAATCCCTTGGGCCGCTTGATTTCAGGAAGGGACTCATGAGAAACAATAGCCCCATACAAAGAGCTAGTGATGATTCTCTTTCTTCGCAGCACACAGGTTTGTTCGTTATTGTAAACAGTGCTCCTTGTTGGGTAGTGTAGACACTTTACCAGTACCTAATTGGGATTGGAAGGTTGAACAGAGGAGCAATAGTTTTGATGGGTAGAGTTATCTGCTAGAAAAACTAGTCAGATTGCTAGTAGTACTGCAGCTGCAACTTGGATTAAAGTGACTGGCACTGAAATAAAATGTGATTCCCCTTTGGGCTGGCTTTATACATTCTTGGTTTGTAATTCCTGATTGGCCTTTATGAAATAAATGTCTCAAAGCTGTACTCACAGCATAAGTTACTTTCTTGTTAACTGTGCCAGGTAAGGATGAGAATACAAAGAATGGTTTAAAACAGTGAAGAATATAAAAATGACTTCTAGTTGTTCAGTGTTAATAGGCAAGAGAGGTTCAGAAAGTGGTACTCCTGTAATAGATTAAACATATAACCATTAATAGAGGATTAGTATTTTCCAACTGAGAGCGTAATAACATTGACATTAAGAACAAAAGAAATATTGTAGGCATATTGGAATATCCTATACTTGCAGATTTTCTATTTCATGATTATACTCCCTAATGGCATGGTTTGTTGGCATACTACCAAATTTGATAAGATTTTTTCCCCTTCCCAAAACACTGTAATCTCTCCTCCCTTGCATTAAATTTTCTCATAGCTGCATAGGAATTTTAATACTTCTCACTTCCAAAAGGTGGTGCCCTACAGGGTTGAGTTAAATTTTGTAGATTACACAGAAAAAAAGTCACAGTGTATCTGCCTCTTGAGCTATGTACTGAATTTGCATCCTTTTTAGTTTGTGTAGCATAGTTAAATGAACTCATCATTCCTATTTGAAAACTGAATAAATATTTGGCTCTTCCAGATAACTTTTTCATGCTTCCAAGAGCTCCCAGAGATGCATCGTCAGGGGAAGAGGTGCTTTATCTGACTTTAAATTTGAATCATTTTTACTAAGATAGTAACTCCACATGACAAGATTCACAACTTCCTGGTTATCACATCCATCCACTGACGATACTTTTCTTACCTAACCCGTGGGGCTTTAATTTTCCATTGTGTAGGAACATCTTTTGGCAGCCATTTTCCATATTTGAAGTTATCTTGTTTTTAATCACCACTCCATAAAGTGTCTCATTTTTGACAAACTTCAACATGCCAGGCTCTCTCGTGCAGCCAAAGTTGTCTTGGTTCAGCACAGTAGGGCTGCTTTCTTAACACAGCTACAAATGCAGTTCAGAGTTTTGGGGATTTCTCAAATCTATGCCAGTTGGCAACCCTCCCGAAGGAACCATCTCATGACTGAGGATAGTGAAAGCAAGATCTTGTCTGGTTACTCATTTTCTCTGCCCCTTACACTAGGTTATGGCCAGGGATTTGGTATGGATTGTATAGTTCCTGAGTAGATGTGGGCAGTTTCTATGTGTTTTGTGCCATAAAAATGGTGCGAGGGGAATGGAACATAATGGGACCCTTGACCATTGCTACTACAACACCAACATTTTTTAACAGATACCAGCGTAGAATAAAGAATCATGGCAATATCTCAGTAACCCTCAGAAAAGCACTATTGTGAAATGCTGACTTTTTAGGGCAAGCCATTGTAAACGTAGAAGTAGTCCAGGTAGCAGAAAATCTGTTCAATTTGGACTTTTTTTTACCACCTTTCCAAAAAAAAACCCAAAACAAGGATCAGTAATCAGGATAGTTGGTAAAATATAATGTTAAGTATAACTCCTATATTTAATTTTATATAGTGAAAAAATAAAAAAGCAAATTCTATAAAATATGTTTTTTCTGCAAAATGTATACAAAGTAAAACCTAGGTTTTCTGTACAGCTTTAGTTACCATAATTAAGTCCCTCATTAGTCACCTCTTTACCTGATATGACTGGCCCCTGTTGTTTGCAATATTACAAGCACAGCTTTTTAGATTTTAGGCCAAGTGGCTGCAATTTTATTAATTTTCTTCGTCGGACCCATCCTGGCAGTAGTGAAAAGACGAAAAGCTTCCCTTTAGATGCTGCATTCCTCTTTTCAGTGTTCAAATCAGTGCATCACAGTCCCCCAGTTTACCAGCTAGCTAAAATTAGTACTCTTTCAGAGCGTGTATTATTCTCAAAGCCTGTTATAGCTTGTGACCCATAGTAGCCTGGGAAAACCCCGATGGTCTTACAGTTCTTCCACACCCAAATCTAATCTCTTGGTCAGAGGTTTTTTTAATGTCAAAGTTTGATTATCGTGTACAGAGAAGTTGATATATTCAGTTCAGTAATACCCTAGCAGCCCTAGCTGTCCCTACATTGTTTGCTTTGAAGTGACTTCCAAATTATTTACAGTATCTGATGTCACTTTAATACTCCCCTCAATCACCCTTGTGATGTTTTAATGGGGTTTTGCAATCCTGCTGCAGTCACTGAATTTAGTTTTGCATGTGGTGTTTCTTTTCCTGTGGATAGGAAACACTTGTGCTTTGTTTCATTTGAAATTGAATTCCGTGTATTTCAAGTTTCTGTGTTGCCTTACATGAATATCTTTGTTGTCACTTTTCAAATGCTTTTACCTGGCTTAGTCTAGCAACAGCCTCTCTTAATTAGACCTTCCTGGTTCCTAAATCTAGCTACCTTCTTTGTATTAATGGTTGTTTCTCCCTCTCCTTCTTCCCAGAATGACATTGCAGAATATTGCAGTTCATTTCTGTCTACCATTATTGACTCAGACTCACCAATCAAACATTTACCAGTATTTTCCCAGTCTTGCTTTTGGTTTAGAGACATGGTGAGAAATAAAAACTGTTGTACTCATCAAAAACTGGAGCAGTAGTGTGAAGATTTTGGCTTTAGATCTGTTATCAATTTTGGACACTGTAGGTCATTATTTAGCAGGGTGCCCTAGAAAAGTCCAAGGACATTTTTTTTCTTGATTGTCTTTAGGCAGAACAACTGTGTTGGTTTTAGTGGCAGGCTTTCTGTAAAACCTGTGATTTGTTAATAAATTTGGACTCTAGTCCAGGGTATGCTTCCTCTTTTTAAAAATGCCTTAGCTATTTGGATTTTTCATTTCTCATGATGGATTATGTGTTGTCTGGAGCTTGAACTTGTGGCAAACTTGGTTGTTTAAAGCAATCTGTCAAAGTGCACTGGAAGTACATTCAAAGTAAGATAGCCATCTAAAGCTATAAAAGGTCCCCTGCTGTTATATTATGTCTAATAAAGCCTGGGACACGGTAAAATTTCTGCCTTATTTTTCTTTTTAAGAAAAGTGATCAGCAGTTGTTTTAAAGAGAAAAATGTTGCTGCTTTAGAATGACTAGCACAATAGGATATCCATAAAATCTATTAAATATGCTATTAAAATGATATGCAACAGTTGCCCCTTTCTGACCCAAGCAGTTAAAGAAAATTTGGGATCCTGGCAGTTGGTTCAATTAGAAGTGCATGATAGAGCGAGGTGTTTTTCTCAAGTAGTCCTGTCTTTATAATGAATGTAAAAAGTCCTGTTTCCCTGAAAATTGGAGGATTCGCACAAGTGATTTTTTTTGCTTGCAGGTCCGAGCCTGAACCTAGGGATAGAAATTACACATAAACCAGTATAACTAGTCAGAAACCGGTTCAAATCTAATCCAACATGAGTTCAGTGCACATAAACCACTTTCAAAATAGTTAAAACAGGTTTAAGATAAATCTGCATGGGTGTAGTATCAGACTTAACTGATTTAGGTTAAATTGGTTTACTGAACTTGTCCCAGCTCCCCTCCAGATTCAAGTTAACTCACAGTCCCCTAGTATACCAGGATGCTTTGCATCTCCCCTGCAAACTCCGCCTCACACGGTAACCAAGCTAGCCTTGGTCCAAGCTGTCTGCTTCAGCTGAACAGGAAGGTATGCTGTAGTGCCTCCTGGCTTCTGGCCTGGGCTACTGCAGGCATTTGGCTACATTTCCTGAACCAAAAGTGAATGTCTGTTCACTTGCTTATTGGTTCAATCTACACAGTTTAGACTAACCTGCAAAGATTGAATTGATTCAGCCTTGACTGTCTCTTTGACTGTCTGTACTTAGCCTGACAGCCACAACTGATTCTGCAAAGCATGCTCTAGGTTTTTTCCTCAGGCTTGCTGTTTTCTGCTTCTTTTGTTTGCATCTTTGTAGGGTTTCTCACTGCTTTGCCTTCACATACAGAGATACAGTGCTCTAAATCCAGCAATTCCACTGTCCTTCGGTTTCAGGTTACAGCAGGACTTCCCCTTGAGCCACATGGCTAGCTACTACTCCTATTATGCATGCTGCTTTGAGCTTGGTGGAGGTCCCTATTGCTCCATAAAGGAGTTCAATTGATTTTCACATTTATCCTGAATGACAAAGTTGCAATACCATGAGGGTCAAGGATGTTTAACCCAACTCATAAAAACTTCCCCTGCCTTCACGCCATCCATCATCCTGACAGAATCTGAAATGGTGACACCCTAAAAAAAACCCTATCAGACAGAAAAGCAAGCATTTAACACATTACAAATGATACATTCCTAATTATTTACACAGTGCCTGTCAGAGTATTTCCCTATCAGCTGCCAGGTTTCCTCTGAGGAAGACCTGTCTCTGAAATCTGTTGTCTGAAGTGGACCCTGCCTATTTGGATCTATTAGGGAAATAATTCATTTTAACCTTAGCTTCTGCAGCCTATTCTCAGTTTTTGGGAACAGCCCAAATAAAATTCTGTCCACTGACACCTGTTCTGAGGCCCCTTATGGATACTGTTATGAAAGACCTGGTCAGAAACGTAGGAATTTAAAAATTACATTTATAAATAGCAGGAGTTTGTCCTTCTTGCAGACTGGTTTTGATTAGCTGGAGCACATTGAGACATGGGTCCAAGTCCTAAAGAAACAGGCAGCAGTACTGCCAAGCAGTCTTCTTTTGAGTGCTTGTGGGGATGGAGGGAGAGGGGCAGAAGATGTGACTGTGGGATCCAGCATCAGAACCAATCATGCCTTATTTCCAGTGCAGGGGGAGCCTAGGATCATGATCCCAGGCTCTTCCTGCACTGGCAAGTAACAGACTCCCATGGCTGCGAATCCCACAACTGAGGATGCTTGCAGCTAGGGGTGCACCAATAGCCGATTTTTAAGGAGGCTTATCAGCCAGTACCGATCTGATTAATGATATGCAGCCCAGCAGCTTGAAGAGCAGTGTCCAGCTGATAAGTCTGTTGTGGTGGAAGGGGAGGGAAGAGGCATAGGGGCAGATAGAGTCCCCTGCAGTGAAGGAGGGAGTTAGGGTGAAGTAGGCGCTGCCCAGCTGGGGAGGGCCAGGGCGCCCGACAGAGCCGCGACTCATTCGCAGGGCATGGGGAGGCAGCTCACGCTGCTGTGCACACACCAGGAAGGCATGCGGGGCATGTGCCTGCCGGTCTGCGTGGGGATCTGTGGGCAGGGGCTCAGCGAGGCTGTGCTTGGGGCAGGCAGAGGTGGCACTGGGAGGGGGACTCCAGGGGCGGGGGGCTGCAACCACCCCAAATTCATCGTAGCCTCAAGCACAGCCCAGACCAGCCCTTGCCAGGAAGAGCCCATGGATAAACCAGATTGAAACATGAGACTAAATAGTAATGCTGCCTTCTGAACAGTGCTGATTTAAAGAAAAATCAAATCCAATTGAGAATAATGTGAACTGTGTGGTTCCTTTATTCCATCACAGGGAATATTCCTTCAAAGTTTTTCTCTCTCTCTGTTTTAACCACAACACA
>NW_017728995.1:56875237-56877377 GCF_001723915.1 Gavialis gangeticus
GCACAGCCTGCCTCACCCCACGTAGATCCAGGAGCACACACCCCACATCTTCCCTTGGTGTGCACATTGGCAGGAGCCACACTTCCCTCTCTGCACCCCCCAAATGGTCCACGGCTCTGTCCCATGCCCTGCCCTGTCCCAGTTGTGTATCCCATGCCCCATGCCCTGCCTCACCACAGGGGCCTTGGTCTGTACCCCCCATACCCCTTCCCTCCCCACACCCCTTCTCCCATAACAGACTTACCAGCTGGATGCAGCTCTCCAAGATGCCGAGCTGTGCTCCTCTCCATCTATGTGTTGCGTTGTAGCTGCGCGCATGGGTGGGGCATTTATCAGCCACATAATCGGCCACATCAGGCAAAAAAAAGCCAATTTCTGATCCAGTCTATTTTCTTTATATCAGTGCCAATCTGATATTGGACCAATGTATTGGTGCCCCATCATCTGCAGGACTCACTGCCACAGCAGCATGTGACACACCCCAGGAGCTGAGAACCCAGTCAGTTGATGAGGTTCCCAGCCACACCGGATCGCCTGGCCACACGTTGAGTTAATGGTGTGATAAGAACAAGTCACAATGTTGTTCTCACATTTATGTGGAATAACTTTGTAGCTTATTCCTTGTTTTATTACATCATTAATTGAATGTATGTCCAGGTCATGTCTGGTTTATCATGTCTTAAGTGTAACATGTAGATAAGGCCTCAGAGAACTGAAGTTGTAGATCTCTCAGATTCAACAACAAAATCAGTGAATACTTTTGATCTTAATGTCTGTTTCTACTAACCAAAGTATATACATAGCACAATTTTTCAAGCAGCAGGCTACATAAGTCCTAGTCACTGACACACCAGTCTACCACATCATCATTGGACTGAGTCCCAGCTCTGGCATTAGAGTCCTGGCTCTGGTGCAAGACCCACAGGTGTAAGCCTGCTGAGCTACCGTGAGCCCAGGAACCCCAGCAGTGACCCCAGGACTCCCAACAAGCCCTGGCCTGCCAACAGGTAAGCAGAAGTCCGTGGAGGGACAGACCTAGTCAGCTGAGAGCGGGCTAAGTGGGCCAAGGAGGGTCACGCCCCCACCTGGCTCCTACTTGGCCCAGCCCCCCACGGAACCGTGCAACCCCCCTGCAGGCGTGCGTGCCAGGTTAGGGGGGAGTTACTCACTTGTTCCTTTCCTCGGTGGAGGGGAGGGACCCCCCTTAGCCCCCCAAAAAGTACCGAGGCACCGGCCAGCCCTTCTGCACATGCGCGCAATTTAAAAAGGGCCTGGCAATGGCATAAGCCTCATTAGAGTCCCAGCTCTGGTGTGAGACGTGCGGGTGTAAGCCTGCTGTGCCCCTGTGAGCCCAGGGACCCCAGCAGCGACCCCAGGACCCCCGATGAGCCCCGGCCTCCCAGTAGGTAAGCAGGGGCCCATGGAGGGAGGGACCTAATCAGCTGGGAGTGGGCTAAGTGGGCCAAGGAGGGTCACCCCTGCCCCCGGCTCCTACTTTGCCCAGCCCCCCAGGGAGCCGTGTGACCGGAGCCTCATGAACAGGCCGCACAAACAGGCATGCTCCTGGGCCCAGCACGTGAGTTAGCACGGGAGTTTGTGCAGGAGGGTGCGCAGGAGGGTCCGAGGCCCCCAGAGTAAGCAGTCCCTGCCGTAGCCAGCCCACCAGCAGCATGACATGGATGGGCACACGCTGCACCCTGAGGGTCCCCTTGGGGTCTGTGGTCCCCCACCCAGCACCTCAGAGATGACCACCCAGATGGAGCCCATGGTTCTGAGCTCCACGCAGATGGAGCCCCTGCTCTCAGCTGCAGGGGCTGTCTGTCCCTTTTTCAGGCTCTGGGGCTCGGGAGCATGGCTACCTCCCCTTGTGGGGTCTGCTCCCTTTTGGGGTCTCTGGCATGCCAGCTGGAGGATCTCCAGGCCACAGTCCAGAGACTGTGCGCCATCAGGGACTGTGAGTAGGAGATCGACTCCTACTGCCAGGCCCTTCTCCCCCAGGGAGGTAGAGGGTAGACCACGGTCTCTCTCCAGGACAAGGGAGGACTCGGGGACCTCCCTTACTGTCCAGCCCAGGGCTTGGACCAAGGTGGCAAGGGGCCCCAAGGCCCACCACACCAAGGTCCCTACCCCGCTGGAGCTT
>NW_017728995.1:56882319-56884114 GCF_001723915.1 Gavialis gangeticus
ATGCGCTGCTTACATGGTCAGCAGCACCTGTGGGTGGTCGCCACTCGCCAGCCTGCCACCGATACCGCTGGCCACTGGGAGCTCCCCTGCTTACCACTGCTGCGCTTCTGCCAACATGCTCCCACCACTGCCATGCCCCCCAGCCATCGTTCATGAGAGATGTCAAACTCATCTGGTCCCATGGGCCATATGAGTGGCATGGGGCTGGTCTGTGGGCTGAATCAGGCCCACAGACCCCTGTTCCTTCTCCCCTGCATGCTGAATCCAGTGCTGTAGGAACTGTGCTGCATGTGGTACTCTCTCTGGCCAGTCCAGGATCTGTGCCTCTCCCTTGGGCTAGTCCAGGACTGTGTCACATGTGGAACAAGGGGAAGGGGCACTGTACCACCAGACTGGCTGGAATCAGTCTGCTGTAGTGTGCTGGGACTGGTTCAGTGCGCATCATGCAGCACATGGGTGAATTCAGACCTAGGGCAATACTGGGAGCCAGATGAAGGGGCTCTGTGAGTTGGATCTCTGACACCTCTGGTCTATAACGTGGAAATCTACCCTGCTTTCTACTTGACTTCAGATTAACATGGCAAACTGTCTCTCTAACATGGAATATCCCAAGAGTAAATGAAGAATTCTGCAGTCAGGGAAGGATTTTAAATGTAGTACAGCAAATATCATTTGTGACCCACACATTTCACAATCAGGAGAAACTACTATGTGATCATGTAATTAAATCAATGCATGTGCCCAAGGGGGCTGAATTAAATGGCACAAGCTGCCATGCTTTTAATGCCCTAATAACACCTTCTGCCATGTTAACTCAGGAATCCCCTGATTTTTGAATGCTTAACTTTGCAACCTGAACAGTGTTCTTTTAATAACTTTTTTGCATGCAGTTCTTATACAAACTAGGCACAACACAGAGTACTTAGAACTTCCTCATTTTTATTACTTTTGTTGTTATTACTGGTTTATATCATTATAAAACAAAAGGAGGAATACTCACATTGCTGTAATTCTAATTTATTCTTCACTGACCTTTTCTTACCTAGTAACTGTATGAGCAAGGGCACATTATTCCCCTGCCCACTGTATGGGTGGATGCATTTCTATACAATATTTTTGCATTATATTTTACTGATTTAAAAAGTGTTTATTATGATTAGCATTTCTCAGTCTCAAGGCTGGGCCTTTGTTTATGAAGCAATTCTGAGATGGAAGATTTGATTCAAGTTGTTAATGCAGCATCAGTTTTAATTGATCTGAAAAAAATATGATTACCTTCTCTTCCCTCAACCTGTGAGAAATCTGATGTAATGGGGATGTAAATGGTGCTCCAAATCAAATATATCACTGCACTGATATATTTGCTAAGAATGACAATGGTAGCTGGGTACATCCTACCTGCTCCTTCACAAGTAAAGGCAAGTTTTCCTATTAACTTCAGTTCAAAAAAATCAATCCCATATTGAGCAGGGAATGGATATCATTGGGGAAATGCTAGTTTCTTAAAGTTTTTTCTACACAACCTAGTACCTTGTGAGCCAAAACCAGGCCTTTAAATATGTCTTGATAGTTTTCCACCTTGAATTACTATAGGTGGAGGTAAAGTAGATGAAGATAAAGTTGCCCCATTGAATTTGTCTTGCATTGAGATATGAATTAAGATTATACAGTGGGCAATGCACTGTATACTTTATGTAAATTCTAAGCAGAATATTTTTCGTAAGTTTTTACAAGCTTGGGTAAAATAATAGAAATTAGCATATTCGGTCCAACTTTTTTTTTTTTTTTTTTTTTT
>NW_017728995.1:56884125-56890908 GCF_001723915.1 Gavialis gangeticus
TTTTTTTTTTTTTTTTTAAGATTTTAGTTAATCTTTAAGAATAACTTTCCTAAAACCCTCATTTATGCTTGTTTTCAGTTCTACCAGAGTTAAAGCTGCTTTGTGGAGCTGATATTTTGAAGACATTTAAGACACCTAATCTCTGGAAGGAGGAACATATTAAAGAAATAGTAGAAACATTTGGTCTGGTTTGCATTAGCCGTGCTGGCTGTGATCCGATGCAGTACATCAATGAATCAGAGCTTTTAAGGAGATTCAAGCACAACATCCACCTGGTCAGAGAATGGATTCAGAATGAAATCAGTGCCACACAGATACGACATGCATTATGCAAAGGACTAAGTGTGAAGTATCTCATTCCAGACTCTGTCATTTCATATATTAAACACCATAATATCTACACAGAAGAGAGTGGGCAGAAAAATGATGGGGACTTGCTTCAACCTCTTAAACAGCACAATGTGACAGTCGACACGCTAAAAGATTGACATCTGTTCCATCAACAGGAAAGGAGATGCTAAAGGAGTCATTTTTTGCACATGCAAAGTAGTTATGAGGAGCTGTTGTGTTGTGGCTGTTGCATTTCTTGAAAGCTTACAATTTTATAAAGAAAAAGTTCAAATTAGAGAAGTTGTTTTGGATCCATGCTTTTCTAAGCTGTTAGGTACTAAGAATTTCAGTTGAGTTAATTCATTAAAGAACAAGATAATGGTTGTTATCTCACATCATTTGTGTTTTCAGAATAAGTATTAAAATCTCCAGTAACAGCAAGGGTTTTCTGTGCTGACTAAAATGGCTTCAGTGGCTGTGTTTAGTACTTTCTTCTACGGCAGTCTTCTCATGCCAGGGACTGCTCAAATGTGAAAGTGTCTCAGCTGTTCCCAGCAGTGAGAATAAAATTAGTCATATTTTTCAATGAACTGTGCTAAAAATATACACGTTATCACAACATTTCTACTTCTCAGGATCCTATGTGACTTCATTAACTAGTACTGCCCAAAATATGTGTGTGGATTGACAAACTTGGAAAGAAATCAGAAATAAAGGCCAGGTTCAGGCAAGCAATTAATTCTAGTCCTGTGCATAAGACATTTAAGGGGAGTTTCCTGTAATTCATTAGATCAGTCTGCATTAGTTTGGTCCTCTGATATAACTTACAGCAGCCAGTTGATATGTCAGTCAGGAATCATGAGATATAGGCAAGTCCCCTATGATAGCAGAAGGGAGAGTGATTGTGAACGTCTGTCTAGACACCCGCCTATTCCTTCTGTTCTTGCTCATTTTCCTTCCTACTGGGTTTCCCTGCAGAGATCTCTCAAAGCTGCTCAAGCTTCATAATGCCAGCCAAGGTTTTGAAAGGTGGTTGAAAGGTGGTATTAGTAATGAATGGGAAGTGGTAAAAGTTGTCTGCCACTTTGTCTACTAGTTTCCTAAACATAGACTGAGTTGGAAAGACTCTCAAATGTGTGCGTCGAGTAAGAAGTTGTTCAAAGGACTGTTTATGCTATTTTTGTCATGCAGTTCAGTTTTTACAATGAGATTGTGCCATGCTTTGGCTTTTAAAATACATCCTTCATTCTATTTTCTATGTATCACTCAGAAATTACAATAAAAGCAGATGTTTCTGAAGATCCCTATTAGTCCAGCTGTATCTATGCCTGAGGAGGGATTGCCTAACTCAGCAGTATCCTTTGGGTTACCGGATAACTCAAATGAAAAAGAATATGGTTTTTATGTCTAAAACAAAAGATTACTGCATACTATGACTGTATGCAACTCAGATGGTACTGTTCACATGAGAGGATAACTAAGAAGCTTATTTTGCACCTGTCAAGTTTTACCAGACATGCTAAGCCCCTACATGTCTGTTCCACCACATTCTTAGCTAACATCTTACTGATCCAGTAAAATTCATTGTACTGGATAATAGAATGAAAATGAGAGGTTAGTATGGCAGTAGGAGCAACTTGAAATGCAGGAGGAGTTATGGCTCTAATGAAAGAGGAGGAGGAGTGAGGAAAGGTTTATGCAGATGACTTATCTCCCCTTCCAGGCAGATGTGCTAGGATGTAGAGGGAGGATTGGAGCTCCAGGCACCACACCCACTGTGTGGGTAGTCCTAATGTGTTCATGCAAGTGGGTAAGGAAATCTTTCCTCCTAGAATCACTTAGAAAGAATAGGATTCTGCCACTCTTACTCATGGTGAGTGGTCTCATGCTACACAATTGTTAGGCTGAAATAAATGGACCTGTTTGCATAGTATGCTTCTGCTTAAGATGAATAAATATAGAACCTGGATCTAAATTAACACCTACTTAAATATTGCAAAATGACTTGCATTTTACTGTAGTGTTTCATAGATTTCATAGACTTTAGGGCTGGAAGGGACCTTGGAAGATCATCGAGTCCAGCCCTCTGCCCCAGGAAGTCAGCTGAGGTCACAGGATCCCAGCAAGATACACGTCCTCCCCCTCTGGTACTTCAGAGGGCCCCAGGAGGGATGGGCTAGCATAGATCAAAGGGATTACATTATTCAGTACCAGGTATAGTTCATATTTAAGTGAAGTCTTATAGCAAATTAAAACTTAAAATGACCCTTTAGGGACTGATCCGCCCTGAGAGATTCAGTGCATTAAATATCTTGGTACATATATGCAATAGAGATCTGGCTGGGGGTGTCCAAAGGTAGCTATGAGAGAGGGTGAAGAAAACTTTGCCAGGTTGTGTACATCTCCTTTCACATGCAGGAATTGCTGCACTTCAAAGTCCAATTGGCAGCACTGCCCTGAAGTCTCAGTGAGAAAAGGGGATGATTTGGGGAATACTGATCAAACTCTCATTTCAGGCTGTTAAGCTATTAAACTGTATAGTGCATTTTCTCCTTTCTGAATACTGAAGTGTATGTTTATCAGTGATGACCAAATTGAAAAGCACCTTTAGGAATTCAGCTTTTCAAATGTTTAATGAATGAAGAGATGCCAACCTGGTTCTTCCTTCCCACTCCTGAATTTGGAACAGAAGACTAAAGGATTTGCAATGCTGTGTCATACTGTAGAGTCAAGCAGGAACCAACATTTATGTAAGTCTTTGCACTAGAGTGAAATCTCACTATCGTACTCCAGCCCAAACATATGTAGCTTATCTGGTCATATAGGAATACTTTATACATGCAAGCTATTTCTGTCATGCAATGACATTGTTTTTGAATAATGCAGTAGTATCACTAGCTTCTCACTTAATCATTTCAACAAAAGTCAGTGGGTCTCTGTGATGTTCTACTTTCGCCTGTTAGAACATTGTTCATATTCCCTTAAGTGAAAGAATGCACTGGGTGCATCTAGACATGTCCCCCATGGTGCAGTTCTTATTGCTTAAGTACTAAATGACGGTACAGTTACAGCCACTACTGCGCCATCCCAGTGATGCATGGGTATTTTTAGACATGTTGTCACTGTAGTGATGCACTACAGCAAGGCACCTTACTGCCATGGCGACAGCATTGGCATCGCAGTTTGTGCCCGCCAATGCTACATCGCTGTAGCGCATTGCTGCAGTGACGAAGCATCACGTGTAGATGCGCCCATTGATTAATAAAAACATGCAACACTGATTAAGACTTTGGACAATAACTACAATTAGCCATCATTCCATAATGACAACCTCTGCTACAAATTACCCACTTTTTCTGAGCCTTCACCTAAGCAGTTAATACTGCAGCCTTTCCTCCAACCCTCTTTTCTGACAGTTTAGAGCATGCAGAGCAAATTAGATTGTTTAACATCACATGCACAATTATTTTCCTTGGTAGAACTTGTGTGAATCCTCTTCTGATGGGAAGGAGGTAAGGACAACACTGAAATGTTCTCAGATCAAAACACCTGGATTTGTCTGCAAAAACCACCCAAATTGTCTACTACCGATAGCCACTCATTTTAACACCCATCCATGTGCCAAGGCCAGCTGACTTGTTTGTTTGTAAGTAGTATGAGGGGGATGTAATATTACAGACAAAATTAATACCCAGATAACCAGTAGTCTTGCAGAAATAGTAGGGAAGGGAAAAAGAGTGTTTTCCATTTAAATCAAGCCATCCTGTCATTAAAAATCTAAGTAGTTCAGCTTTGTGGAAGGATTTAATGGTAGCACTTCAGTCATAATCAGCTTAGAAGGACTCGCATGACTGTGTGGTCTGAAGAATAGAAAAAAGAAGCCAGAGTTCAAACTCACCACAGAAACAGGCACTGAGCTGTGTGGTGCAGAATCAACACACTGTCCTGAAGGGTTGGTTTTTGGCTATTGTATGCACCAGAAATGCCTGTGGATTTCAGTGGTTACTGGAAAATGGTCAGCAATGAAAATTTTGAGGCGTATATGAAAGCATTAGGTAAGATTCCCTTCATATTTCTTTGATCAGTATTAGTAAAATGCCACCTTAGGACTGAGGTGAATCTTTTTCTTCTGTACAATCACAGCAGCATCTTTTTAGTGCTTTCTTTAAAAAACAAAATACTTCCTTCACTAGGATTTGCTAATGAAAAATGTTTTGAAGGAACCCTTTTGCTTTTCACCGTGCTAAAGCTGACCTCTCCAGAAATTACGCTGCAGAATATGAAGATTCAAAAAGCAGCTTTTCTGACTTCTAAAATCTTTGCAGAAGAGAAAGCGTTGTGTGAACTTGAAAAGGGTGCTTGGCGAATAGACATGTAAAATGCTTATATTTCTATAGCAATTATAGTAAACTATCAAAATTAATTACTAGTTGGACTTCATCTCATATTTATTTTCAGCTGCTGCTTAGTTTAGTAGCAACTTAGTTTTGGCCAACAGTATTAAGTTGCAGTTCTTCCCTCCCCCACACCACAGGATTCACTCAAGCAAATTCACTTATGGATTTTAGAGTTGTCAGTTAAACATTTACGTAGGTTGTAATTCATTTCAAGGTCTACAAAGTTTTGTATTGTAGTAGATTCAAGATTTACAACTGAGCTATTTTTTTTTCCTTTTTCAGATGTAAACATTGCTGTAAGAAAAATAGCAAACTTGCTAAAACCTGACAAAGACATCGTTCAGAAAGGGGATCATATGATCATTAAAACGCTAAGTACTTTTAGAAACTACATCATGGAATTTGATATAGGAAAGGAGTTTGAGGAGGATTTGACTGGACTGGATGATCGCAAATGCATGGTAAGAATGAGAACTGTTACTAGTATGTGACAGAGAAAAAAGATTGATACTAAGTCTTGCAAGGAGTGCACTTGCAAGACATCTTGGAATGTTTTCTGTATTGCACAGCTTTACTGGGAGAGTACCACAAGGGGGTTTTAACCTGCCTGTACAAAAAAGGTACGTGTTAAACTTGAACATGAAGCTATTTCTTTTATTAAAGGAGAGACACTTAATTCACACTTTCTCTAGTATAAAGCAGCTGTACAGAGATATTTTCTGTGCAAAAAGTCATTTACAGACAAATTCTACCAGCGTTACACCAAGTAGCACTTTGCTACATAAACAGTCCATTGATTTCAGGGTCGGTCAGGTCTGCAAGAATAGCAGGAAGGTGGCCTCCTGTGCTTAGAAACTGCTGCTGCTCCTGTCCTCTGTCTCTCTCTCCCCTTCCTGCTTCCATGGAGATTTTGAATGGAGCACTACAGAGAGCACACTTAGTTCCATCCATTTCAAAAAACAAAACCACAATGAATGTTGCCGTCAGTAAATGGCAACATGAGCTCTCTCTTATGAGCTTTATCCTCTTGCCAAAGAGACTAATATTTTGGAACTTGTGACTAATAATGCCAATTAGCAGAAGAGACTCAAGAATATCAAGCTGCTTAGCTGAGTCAGAGCCCTGGATGTTTTCTTTCCCATTAGTCTGAGGGCATGACATTTCTGCAGTCTCCCAGAGTGAAGGAGTTGCTGACAAGCAAGAGAAAATTATTTCAGAAGCTGCTGCAGCAGAAAAAAAAAAAATCGAGTAGAAATGAAATAACAGGATCCCATTCTTAGAAAAACTGGCCATCTCTTTGACTGATCAATACACTTCTCTAACACCAGGATATACAAGTCTACGTTTGATCCTGTTATGGTACGAAAGGGCAGGATTTTGAGGCCCAGTAAAAGGGACTCCGCTAGAGCACAGAAAAAATATGTAAAAAGTTAAGAAAGTAAGGCCAAGGAAAAGGGCTATTTGTTTGGAAAAAGTGGTACAGTATAAAGTTGTAGTTCTGGTTACTGGAAGCTTGAAGGCCTAGGTTCAGCAAAAGACATATCCAGAATTTGGGGGCTTAAGTCCAGGACTGTGATGCCTGAAATCCTAGCACTTAAAGGCTATGGATGTGTACATTTTCACACAGAGAGTTCCCTGTACAACTACAAGTTTGCTTGCATGTGCGTGCCCAGAACTGCAACTGCCTTGGCATCCACCACTGCCAAAAGCTTGATTAGGATCCAAAAATTAAGTATTCCCCTAAGGCAGTGGTTCCCAACCTTTTTTTTTTTTTTGATTCCCTGTGGACCAGCACAGGAGCAGGACGGGACACATGGAGCCGGCTGCCTCCCTCTCGGGACTGCCCTGCCCCCCAGCTTTAACCCTGCACATGACTGCCAGCGGCAGAAGCCACTTGACCCAGCAGATAGACAGTGGTTGGGTCCCTCTGCCCTAAGGGAGCCAATCTGGGCCTAATACATCTGAAGCAGTAATCTCCCACAACACAATGGGGTCCTGACCATATTCATTCAAAAACACAGCTGAACGACATGGACGGGTTGCTGCCCTGCTTTCA
>NW_017728995.1:56895908-56897221 GCF_001723915.1 Gavialis gangeticus
TTGATTCCCTGTGGACCAGCACAGGAGCAGGACGGGACACATGGAGCCGGCTGCCTCCCTCTCGGGACTGCCCTGCCCCCCAGCTTTAACCCTGCACATGACTGCCAGCGGCAGAAGCCACTTGACCCAGCAGATAGACAGTGGTTGGGTCCCTCTGCCCTAAGGGAGCCAATCTGGGCCTAATACATCTGAAGCAGTAATCTCCCACAACACAATGGGGTCCTGACCATATTCATTCAAAAACACAGCTGAACGACATGGACGGGTTGCTGCCCTGCTTTCATACAGTATCTCAGTGCTCGCTAGTTGAACTTCCTTCTCAGCCTCAAGTAAGGTCACAGATGCAGGGATGGGGAGAGGGAAAGTATTTTCTGTATCCTTCTATTGAACATGTGCCACTTTGCCAGAAAGAATTCAAGTTTCATTGGGCTAGAGAGAGGCAACGAGAGCACAACTGTATGACCCAGGGATTGGGGCACTCCTCTGGGAAAGTGAGATGGCCACTTAGGCATTTTATCCAGCAACTGTTTAATGTAAAAATAAATAACCCTGGAGGCGGGATTTGGAACCCCAAACTCCCCTTTCCCTGATGGTCACCCCAATTCCTGAGTTCTTGTTTAAAAGGAGCAGAGGCTCCACTCCTTCTCCATCTAATACAAGATGGACTTAGGCACCCTGTTTTAGAAAAGGATTGCACACTGCAAATTCCTATCTGACAGCATTTCCCTGCAGCCAAGAGCTAGATGCTTAGGCCCCCAGATTCAACTTTTTAAGCATTTCAGACTCAACTTTTTCCTCAAGGTTCCTACTGGCTATCTTATACAGTTTCCTGTTCAGCATAATGGTTCTTATGAATCTCATTCTGTACACTTAACTCTGTGTGTGCTATATGAGGAGCTCAGATACTTCCCAGCCTTACCTCAGTCCATGGAAAAATAGTGGAACAGATCCTCAAAGAATCTATTTCCAAGCAATTGGAATAAGGTGATCAGGAACAGTCAGCATGGATTCACAAAGGACACGTCATGCCTGACCAACCTGATTGCCTTCTATGATGAGATGACTGGCTCTCTGGATATGGGGAGACCAGTGGATATGGTATACATTGATTTTAGCAAGGCTTTTGGTATGGTCTCCAACAACATTCTCATAGGCAAGCTAAGGAAGTATGGGCTGGATGAATGGACTGCAAGGTGAATAGAAAACTGGCAACAGCATCGGGCTCAGAGAGTAGTAATCAATGACTATTTGGTAGCCAGTATCAAGTAGAGTGCCCCAGGCATCTGTCCTGGGTTCAGTATTGTCCAATATAG
>NW_017728995.1:56897634-56908061 GCF_001723915.1 Gavialis gangeticus
GCAGGGGCAGGGCGTAGTAGATATGCTGGAGGGTAGGACTAGGATTCAGAGTGACCTAGGCAAATTGGGGGATTGGGCCAAAAGGGATCTTACGAGGTTCAACAAGGACAAGTGCAAAGTCCTGCACTTAGGACGGAACAATCCCATGCCCCGGTATAGGCTGGGGGCTGACTGGTTGGGAAGCAGCTCTGCAGAAAAGGACCTGGGGGTTACACTGGACAATACGCTGAATATGAGCCAACAGTGTGCCCTTGTTGCCTAGAAGGCTAATAGCATACTGGGCTGCACTGGTATGAGTGTTGCCAGCAGGTCAAGGGACGTGATTATTCCCCTCTATTCTGCACTGATGAGGCCACACCTGGAGTACTGTGTTCAGTTTTAGGCCCCCTACTACAGAAAGGATGTGGACAAATTAGAGAGTGCAGTGGAAGGCAATGAAAATGGTGATGGGGCTGTAGCACATGACTTCTAAGGAGAGGTTGAGGGAACTGGGATTATTTAGTCTAGAGAAGAGAAGACAGGAAATTTAAAGCAGCCTTCAACTACCTAAAGGGGGTTTCAAAAAAGGATGTAGCTAGACTGTTCTCAGTGATAGGAGATGACTGAACAAGGAGCAATGGTCTCAAATTGCAGCAAGATAAAAAGTTTAGGCTAGATATTAGGAAAAATTCTCTCACTAGGAGGAGTAGTAAAACACTGGAACAGGTTGTGGAATCTCCATCCTTGGAGGTTTTTAAAACCTGGCTAGACAAAACCTTGGCTGAGATGATCTAGTTGGAGATGGCCCTGCAATGAGCTCAGGGTGAACTAAATGACCTCCTGAGGTCACTCCCAACTCTAATTTTCTATGATTCTCTCAGGATCATGAATTCCAGTATGTGGGCTAGGGCTTAAGTCCTTTTGTGGCTCTGGCCCCGAGTCTCAATAGTGATATATTTAGTCAGGGCACACATAGTCAAAGCTTAAACTCACAACATCTGATCTGGTATTCAAGCTTGCTGTAGAAACCTGCATTTGGTTTTATTCAGTTGTTCCAAAGTTGTAGTCAGAAATTGCAAGGAATATATCCACTCTTTCATTGTGGCCATTAGCACAGCACCATAAGCAGACAGTGAGCTGCAGATGTGCATTCTTAATGTAAGCCCTGAAAGTTTGGTATCAGCAATGGGGGTGTATAGTATAGTGCTTCATATGAAATTATAAATGGAGACTGGAGATCAGAGCCTGACTCTTCCCAAGAAAGACACCTGGCAGTCTGGAGCCATCTCCAGGATCCCTCTGTACAGTGATGTCTTTAGTTGCTAAGTAACTAATAAAGGGAATTAAAATAGCATCTGTATCTGGCACATGTGAAATGAGGGATGCAAGAGACACTGGAACTATTTCTGTCTGGCATTCCTAGAGGCAAGTTACTAAAAAGATGCAGAGAAAGATGAAGCTACAGTCCAAACGCTTCCTGTCTTTCACACTAGCTTGAGTTAGGAAAGTGAGCATGAAGAAACTGGTTTCTCATCCAAATGCTTCCGCTGATAGTAAAAAAAAAAAAACCCCAAACCAGAGAAAGCTACAGGGATCAAGAAAGAAAAATTCTTCTCAAAGCAACGCATGTTATTTATATATACTGATCTCCTCCTGCTGTTCACAAGACCTGAGAGTTTAATGATGCCTGTTATAACTAAGTAGGCAGATACAGGGATTGTGAGCAGTTTGTATGTTTGTTGCTTTGTTTCCCAAATTTCTGCACTGTTGGTAACTCTTGCTATTTTCTTGTAAGTCATACCACAAATGTGTTTTTTTTTCTTACAGAGTACGTGAGAATCTCTTTTAAAAAGCTGAGTTGCTGTTTCTTATGGCAACACTGAAAATCCTAAGATACCCAGAATCCCAAATTTAGTATTTTCTTAAAAGCCTTGCAGTTTTTAAGCTGAACCCATCATTTTTGAGCACTTCTGAACCCAACATTTTTTGAGCATTTGGCAAGTCTGCTCAAAGTCCTCTTCTGCAATGAGGCAACAAAGAAATTTATGCTAATAAGTTACTGATTCAGCAGTTGATTTTCAAAGTTGCTGAGCTCCTGTTGATCTGACTTTCACCTGAGGAGATTATTCAGGTGCCTAAAATAAGACTGTGCGTAAGTCAGGCCTTGCTGAGACTGGGCCATAATGAAAAATTATATTCAAATTTAGAGCCTTTTGAACTAGGTCAACAGTCAGGACACATGACTTAATGCAGACAAGACAATACATCTCAACACCAATGCTCGTCAATGTAAGCAAAGCGGTCAGAAGACCTTTATTGTAGAAGTCTTTGAAGCCATTAGTCCATGGCATGTAGTTTATGAAAAGGAGCAAGATGAATTCAGAGAGAACTCAGAACAAGTTATAGTGGAAGAGCATAGTAAGATAGTTAGGAAAAAAAGTTTGACTTTGAAGGGGTCTATAGGATTATTCCAAGTTTTAATAGCATCTGTGATGACCAAAGGCTGAAAAGATCAGGTTGAGTCTTATTAGAGAACCAGTTCTTTGTTGGAGTGTAAAGATGGTCAAAATGAATGGGATGGTAAAACAAATAAGGCTGGATATTGCTGGGCAACATTTGTTATGGTTCCCTCCCCCACTTAGTTTCTGCTAAGCATCAAGACTTGGTTACTGCAAAAGGCAAAACTGATAGTGCTTTGAAACTGTTGAAAGATACTGTCACCAATTTCATCTTGCCTCTGAGGTTTTTTGATTTTTTGCACCAACCCCCATTTTGCTATGCCAAGACAGTTTTATGGATCTAATTCCTGAGGATTTTCATCGTGACTGCAGTATCAGAACTTAGGAGCTGTCGTAGCTTGGCTTTCTCTACAACACAAAATGATCAGGAAATTCTTACTTGCCCAAGCATATGAATAATAAATGCCATGGCTGTGACTCTCCACTCACCACAAGACAGTTACCAGAACAGGTCTCATTTTATTGTATCCAATATCACTTTAGAACTTTTTTTTGGTTGAAAGATAGTAAGATCTTAAAAAAAAATATATCAAACTTACATAAAAAGTTTCTGTACCAGAGGTGCTTGTTACTGGAGTATTTCAAGCCAAGGTGATCACAGTTCATTTAAGATTTTCTGCTGCTGTTCAGAACCATAGGACCTCAGAGAAATGCAAAGACCCTTCTGGTTAGGCTTCAAAGGGGTATTTGTACATTTTGTAAAACCAAAAGAGAAGGAGAGCTGCCTACAGGGACACATGGGAATGCAGGAGAGGACAGAGACTAATTAGAGCTCCAGGTATCTTCAAAAGCAAAAATCGGTCTTCCGTATGTTTCAAGTATTACAGAAACTGACTGCGGAGCAAGCTGTAGGTCACACTGTGGTTCAGCACATCTTAATCCTTAAGAAATGCTAGCAGAGCACCTACTTTTGCAGCCTAGCTGTTGCTTTTTTCTAGTATTTTTCCTTTTCATATTACCTGGATCTGAATTAACTTCTCTTAAGCACAGAAACTGTGCTTCTATTTATTATCCAGATTGATGAGAAAGGATGGATTTGTGAAAGGTGAACTTTAAAACAGTTTGTAACTGTTCAAGTAATTATAATAGATTAAGAAAGAAGACTGATTGATGTAAGATTGATTACTCCTTTGGGATGGGGGTGGGGGTTGCTGCATTCACTATGTACCTTACAAGATAAAATGTCAGGTTCTAGAAAAGAATAAATGTATTGTATAAATAAATACAACAACATTATATGAGTTATGTATTTGAGAAATAATATGTACATACATAAATTCACGACTGTATGACAGGGTCTGATGATTTTAAGAATAAGGGGAGCCTTTTTTTCTAAATGAGTCTTTTCAGTGGGTTATTGATCATTTGATCAGCTCTATAATGCTTATGCATAATGGGGCAGAGCCTGTGACTGTTCTAAGCTTGTGAATGATGCAATTCCAATACAATTCCTTTGATTTTTGATAAATTAAATCCATAATTTCCTTTTATAATTGGAGCAAGCATCACTGGAGAACATAAGGTATAGAGTTCTGGCTTGCTCTATTCACAACTTAAGATACATCTTATTGGCTAGATACCATTCCCCTATACTGCATTGTGTATTAAACAGATCAAATTAAATAATCCAATTAAATGCTGACAGTGCACAAATAACTACTTGCTTGAAGCCCTGCCCCCCCACACTCAAGCAGGGATTCCCCCCTCTCTCCCACAGCACGGACCGGACCGTAGTCAGCATGTGGTATGCTAGCTAACGCTGAGAGGTGTCTGTGCAAGGCAGACAAGACAGTGTCCACTTACAGCTTTTTGGAGCTAATCAACAGGTCAGCTGGTAATGTTCCTTCATTGCTTCCTTGGAAAAGGTTGTTTAAGAAGAACTTGAACTGATAAGAGAGGCTTTTGTTTTCTAAATGGGGTGTTAAATGCTGTGTTATCAACTCCTTGTTGCCTCCCTCACTGGTCAGGAGCAGCGAGTGTGGGGGGGAGACCCCTCTCTAATCAGCATCCTGCCGGGGCCTGGCCACACTCTGCCTTAGCTCAGCACTGTAAGGGAAGGGAGGGCTGTTCTAGCGCTTCTCAGCTTCTCGCCTGAGCCACTGCAGGCATGTGCCTGCATTTCTTCAGTCCAGGGGGAATATTTTTACAGTTACAAACCAGTTCAGCCTAGCCAGGTTAGACTAACCTGCAACTACTGAATCAATTCAAACTCAGGCTTTTTGAATGTCTGTCCCTAGCCATTAAGCACTCACAGTCTAACTGAGCAGTAGGAATAATGCAAATTAGATGCAGGGCTCCTAGAGCATAAAAATGCCATTATGTGCAGTGTTGGAGGGTTTGAAATATGTTTTCAGTCCCTACTGAAACAAAACAAAGGCCTTTCAAGATACAAGAACAGAGGCTCCAGAACAGTCAATGTCCCATTCTTATGGCACTCAGATGAAATGTAGGAAATCCAGTTCCTTGCATCTCGAAGTTTGACTGCAGAACAATACTGCAATATATCCCAGACTCAAGCAACCTTCCTGACAGAAGATTTGTTGACATGTTTTCTTGAAACCAAGAATTGGTTTGTTGGAACATTTCCAGCTTGCTCTAGTTTATGCCATGCTGATTTGTTACTGAAGTAATCTTCACAAACACACAGGACAAGCTCACAAGGCTAGGTCTAAACATCCAACCAAAAACCCTGTTACATAAACTGTAATGCCATTTAAGATGTGTACAATTTCCTAAGGGAGGCCAGAAAAGCAAATTATTTAAACTATAATGTAGCAATGGATTGCATTTGATAAATGCACTTAAATGGGACTGGATCTCTGACACCAGTGAAAAAATCCATGTACTTCAGCATTATCTCAGCGTACACAGGGGCAAGACCAAAATCTGACTCCACTACAAAGTCACATATATCATAAAGTTTGCTTAACTGGTATTTATGTAAGGTCTACCTCAGAGAAATACTGTGTTCTATAAGAGGAATTAACAGTTGCTACTCTGTCAAAAATCATAAGACCAGTGTCTCCCTGAAAAGGCAGTAACCGGTAATTATAATCATAAGGATTTAAATGTGGCTATTCAGCACGTGTAGGGAGCCCAAAATCAATTATGCCATTTTCTTAAAGTGTGCATTCTTCAA
The DNA here is from genome assembly GCF_001723915.1 of Gavialis gangeticus. Taxonomy (NCBI): domain Eukaryota; kingdom Metazoa; phylum Chordata; order Crocodylia; family Gavialidae; genus Gavialis; species Gavialis gangeticus. Next base: position 56,903,272 of record NW_017728995.1, read on the forward strand.
TTTGCTTCCTTGCTTGACCCCACAGATTCGGGTATCCCATTTCCCTTCCTCCCTTTCTCCTCTTATCTTGAAAAAAAAGTCTTGTCCTTCCAACTCCTTTATGCATATTTTCAAGCATGCTCTTGTATTCCATCTTGGAAAAATGGAATCCCCCAATACCACATCTCTCTACCAACCCTTTCCATTCCCTCTTGAAATCCATGCCTTCCCTCCTCTGACATTGCTGCAATTACCCCTGCTCTACATGAGCAGTAGCTTACTTGTGCCGATTCTGATTAAAACAAATTATTCATTTTGGCTTCTGTTTCTATAGCCTACTCTTCGCAAGTATATAGACTTGGTGGGTAAGAAAAGGTGCAATGTGGTTACAGTAGGATGTTGGACAACTCACAATGTCTCTGTGCCTCAGTTAAATGGAGATGTTTCCTTTATCCCACCTTTTGTCTGCCTTATCTAATTAATTGTATGCAGAATAAGACAGGCCTTACCCAAAGAATGTATCTCCAGTACATAGCACAGCAGATCTGTGATCTTAGCTGTGATTTCTGGGTGCTTTAGCAGTAAAAACAATGGATGGTACAGAGTTATACAAACTTTTCATGCTGAAAACTAAAGCTAATCTAAACATCAATTTAATGTGCAGGGGAAAATGGGAAAGTACTAAAACTGGGTAGACATAGTTTTGTCTGTGTTTTGTTCCGAGCTTCCATGAGTCCTAAAACTCAAGGAGTGGCAAGATGTATGTCATAAGGAAACTCAAACCAAAGTGTATTTTTTATGACTGCACAAGACTGGGGTCTCACTAAAATTATAAGTATTATATAGACAGTGTATATAAGGCAGGGGAAGATTACACAGAGCCTAAATTGTTATTACTGTAATTGTCAATTACTTGTCATACAAGTAAGTTTAAACAATAAAGGGCCAGATTCTATTCCACCTATCAGGCACATAAGTAGGCTCCTATGGATGATCTGATTCCACCCTGCTTGAGTCCTGGAGAGTTAATTCAAAAAGTGGGTTGGTCTTCTTCACTGTTTTTTGTGACTTGGTTTTAATGGCAAGCTGATGGTGCTACAGATGGATTTACAGCACCTTGATTGGGGTGGAATAGAATTGCACAAGGGTGCCTAAATCCATTTATATGCCCAGTAGATAGAACAGAACCTGACCTATGTATTTTAGAATTGATCCTAATCCTTCCTTCATGTAAGCTGAAACTGCAATTTGGCACATTATTGCAACACAGCCTAAGTACCAGCCTTTTCAAAAGGTGCTTACTGTTTCACTTGAATAAGAAAAAACTGTTATGCAAGGAATGAAGAGTGAAAGGAAATAGCATTCCAGAGAATGGCTAATTTCAGGTAGCAGCACAAGCGGTTCTAGACTGCCCATAATATATTTTTTTTGATTATACAATGTATCCCTGGTCTACCCCATGCACTTCAGTTCCTGCACCCTCCTTTGGACATTTGTCTCCAATCGCTGTTTTTTCTCCTTGTCACTTTAAGCATGGATTTGAAAGAGAAAGCAATCTCAATACTTATGGCCTGACCCAGTGTGGCAGCTACTTTACTCTTGGATGTAAAGCCTGGCAATCCAGTCACAAGATGCATTGTTGGCACTGGAGATGCTGACAATTGTGAAAGCACAATATTGTGTGAGGTGCCTCACCTTTTGAACCTTTCATAACTTGACTGCAGTGAGCTTATTAATCAAGTACAAAGAGCCCACATCCTGGCCAGTTTGTCTTTCAGTAGAGATGGGGGCAGGGCCCTAATTGCATAGTCATGTTCCAGGGTCCTACAAGCAGCAGACCTCTGTTGCCAGATGCCAGAGATGTCAAGCAGACAGACTTCTGAGAAATGCATTGTGGTACACACTGCCATCCTTTTTTTGGAGAGTCAACTATGCAGTTTCCATGTTGCAGATGCCATGAAAACTAAGGCCAGACAGCAGGATCTATAGAGGTGTAAACATGGGGAAAAGTAACCTTCCCTATTCTACCTCTAGCACTACCATACCATGGCCAGGGAGAACGAGTTCTACCAGCGATATGCTCTGAGGGTGGGGTCCTGGTCCCCTTTCCTCCATTCCTGGTACCATTTATTGCTAAATTCCTTGCAGGGGGAAGAATGAGACTTCTGTGCATGCTTCCCTGGAAGAAACACAACTCAGTATGGCTTCTTGTGTGACCCCTCCTGCACAGGCTGCATCTTTCAGCCACATTCTAACTTAATGGCTCACTCTCTTATCCACATATGTATCATCTACAGTAGCCTGCACCTTCCAGGTGCACTAAGTTCCATGAACAGAATAAGTAATACATTCATAGCAATAGAAAACAATGGTCTCAGCATGCAATAATGTTTTGATAGCATGCATACAATTTCTCTTCAGGCAGGAACAGCTGCAGCATCTCTTCTATATGCCCTTTCTGACTGGCTTGGGCTGACTCCAAAATGAAGGGAGAAACCAAAATATTTTAGTTCTTCTATGTATACTGAAAAATCTTCCTATATTTTGCAAGAGTCATATGTTAAAAACCTTGATTTCCTTGCATCAAACTTCAGTTTATCTTGGCCTTCAAAAGAAGGCCATCATGGAGCTCAAGTTTCTCTTGTGCTTGGGATACAGCATAGTTCCATATCACCTGTAGATCCATTGTATTTTTAAGAGCCTTGCTAAAATCCTGTTTGGCATATTTTTTCCAGCTGCTTACGGACATTGTATTTACCTAGAACCTTGGCAAGATTCAGGATTGTAAAGAAAATTCACCGGCTTCTCAGGCAACTAGAAAAGAGAGAGAAGTAGATTCCCTTACTGAAAATTCAGTGAACTTCATATCCTCTTCTTCTTCTCCTCTCCTCTTCTAGCATTGCATAGGCAGGGCCTGTTAGCACTTCAGCACCTAACAGACATCTTGGCACTTCCATTAAGTAATGTAAATGTAGTGAAGTCAACTTTGTGGTGTACCTTTGAAATAAATCATATTTGTAACTGCAGTAGGACACATATTTTGGACTCAGAGGATCTGAGAGGTCCTGCAGCAACTGAAGGGCAGACTGTTTTATATACATACAGAGTTACAGAGTAAACTCCATTACAAAGCCTTTGTGCTTAATTCACCAATTCATCTCCAAGATGCTTTAGTATTCATAGCACCAGAGATGATGAGAATCAAATATTTTGTTGGTTCATTCAGTTGCTATGGTGACATTTAAGCATTTGATATTGGAAGAGCTTTTGGATATTTTGAATATATCTTTGATGTCCTGATTTTAGGACTTTCCATGTCTCCAATATTATTGGACCGGATTTCACTTTAAACTAAACCTAAAACTGTCCACTAAACAGGCATATATTTATTTGAGGGATGCAGACAGGCTTTTGGGTATAAAGTACCCTTCGTCAGCAAGATCTGGATTCCTGAGGAAGAAAACTTTGTACCTAAAAGCCTGTCTATAGCCTCCCAACTATATAATTGGTCCAGTAAAAGAGATCCCGCACAAAAATCTAGCCTTGGGTACAGAGCGCTCTTTACTTGAATTGATTTCATTAAGACAACAGATGCTGAACATCCACAAGAACAGGCCCTGATTTAAATCTACCTTCAGGAAGAATCTGTGACTGGAAAGACAAATATTTTCCATGTTGGGCATTTGCTTACTGTATCACAAATCATGAACTTCAGGCATTTTACAAAGCATAAATCCAACCTGAATCTGTATATAGGTTCAGACATCAATAACTCACCTCTGGACACGTCTGTAATCAAACAATCCATCCTAAACAAGATAAACTCATTTAAGCAGAGTCTACCTTGATTTGTCCTGAGTATGACCACAGACTGTATCTGAGTGGAAGGTCTGAGGCAACATGGTAAGACTACTCATGGTGGGGTAGCTCCTATAAAATACCATATTTTTGCCTCTAGAGTAAAGCAAGTATAGGGCACCCCAAAACCCTAGCCTCCACTACCTTCTGGGTAACTCCTTGGTTGGAGAAAGGCTAAGAGGCATCACCCTGACAGAAACGTGCCCTCGCTGAGGCTTTAAGCAGCCAGCAGTTCTTATCTGTTGTTCTCTGGCAAAAATTACAACCATCGAGGCACTGACCATCCTTTCAGTTCTGCCTCAATGATTTGAAGGGTGGGGAGATGGTAGGTTTTGTGCAGCCTCCACTCCTCCATACTCTTGCCTAAGCATATGTGTCAACGTTTTGGACCCCACTAGATCTCTTACATGTACACCATGGGCGCAGACAAGTGACAATTTTTGCCCAATCTGGCCACAGGAAGTAGTTTATAGCTGTGACCAAACACAAGTACACAGCTGCAGACATCTTAAAAATGGCTGATCAGGTGAAAACCTGAATCCTCATTGCACGAAGTACGGGATAAAGACGTTTCAAAATGTATTGTCTTCTGTAACTTCCATCTGTAGAGCTCCCAGCCTGTTGCTGTTTTCAGAATGGAAAGGGGGAAAGAGAGCAGAGGAAGTTGGACTTGGTGTTGGCCACGGGCAACGACCTGGTGAGGGGGCTGCAGGTGCTTGACCCCCTGGGCGACAGCAACCACTGCCTGCTAGAATTCACCATTCAGCACAAGGTAGCAAAGGCAAGCAGTCAGGTGGTGGCCCTAGATTTTAGGAGGGCGAACTTCAACGAGCTAAGGAGGATAGTTGGAGAAGCACTGAAGACTCAGAGGGGAGGGGAGCCGGGTGTCCAAGGGGAGTGGTCGCTCCTTAAGGAGACAATCCTCCAAGCCCAGAGGAAGGTAATCCCCAGGA
>NW_017728995.1:56908461-56909840 GCF_001723915.1 Gavialis gangeticus
GTCTGGAACCAGCTTCCAAGTGAGGTGGTGCAGGCTCCCACCCTGGGGGTTTTTAAGAGGAGGTTGGATGACCACCTTACTGGGGTCATTTGACCCCAGTGCTCTTCCTGCCATGGCAGGGGGTCGGACTAGATAATCTGCTCAGGTCCCCTCCGACCCTAGAAACTATGAAACTATGAAACTATAAGTTCAGTTGGGTTTTTTTCAGCCCCTTCCCCTGGGGGTGGGGCAGGTGTATTGGAGCCCCCAAGGTGGGGGGGGGGCTCCAATTCACCTACCCCACCCTTCAGCACTGGCTGGGGAACCCCAAAAATGAGCTCCCCCCTCTGCCTTTCCACCTTCCCACCCTAAAAACAGCAAGCACTGACTGAAAGCCATGGCTGCTGCTATGGGAACCTGGCTGCAGGCTCCCCACCAAAGCTAGGTTCCCCTCCCCCATGGAAAACAACAGTGAACTTCTGTTTGGTCTGGAGTAATATTGTAACACTTTGCAGAGATCATTCTGAGTTACAGCTGGGAGCTGCACTTGGCATTGATGCCTACACAGTCAGATGGATTGCAGATGGCTGAAGGGTCGCTCTCAGAGGGTGGTGGTAGACAGGTCATATTTGACCTGGGGGGAAGTGGGCAGCGGAGTCCCCCAGGGCTCGGTCCTTGGGCCTGCGCTGTTCAATTCCTTTATCAGTGATTTGGACCACAGGGTGAAAAGCAACCTGTTTAAATTTGCTGATGATACCAAAATTTGGGGTGAGGTGAGCATGCTAGTAGGGAGGGAAAGACTGCAGCAAGACCTGGATAGGTTACAGGGGTGGGCTAACAAAAACAAGAAGCGTTTCAATACTGACAAGTACAGGGTTCTGCACTTGGGTAGTAATAACCAGCAGCACACTTATAAGATGGGAAACTCCCTTCTTGAGAGCACGGAGGCAGAAAGGGACCTTGGAGTGTACAATAATAGAAATCAATAATCAAGTTTCCCACAGAAATATCATTATTGACTCCAAGATGAACATGGGCCGACAATGCGAGGTCACGGTTGGCAGGGCTAACCGGACCTTATCGTGCATCCGCAGGTGCATCTCAAGTAGGGCCAAGGAGGTGATCCTCCCCCTTTACGCAACACTGGTCAGGCCACAGCTGGAGTACTGTGTCCAGTTCTGTGCGCCCCATTTCAGGAGGAATGTGGACAACATTGAGAAGGTCCAGAGGAGGGCCACCCACATGATCCGGGGACAACAGGGCAGACCCTACAATGAGAGACTGCGGGATCTGAACCTGTTCAGCCTTCACAAGAGAAGGCTGTGGAGGGACCTGGAGACCGTCTGTAAACTCACCAGGAGGGACCAGAAGGGTTTGGGAGAGACCTTGTTTCCCCTAGC
>NW_017728995.1:56914840-56918126 GCF_001723915.1 Gavialis gangeticus
TTAGATTAGACATCCGTAAAAACTACTTCACAGTCAGGGCAGCTAGGATCTGGAACCAACTTCCAAGGGAAGTGGTGCTGGCTCCTACCCTGGGGGTGTTTAAGAAGAGGCTTGATGCCTACCTGGCTGGAATCATTTGAGCCCAGTTTTTCTCCTGCCCAGGCAGGGGGTCAGACTTGAAGACCTACAACGTCCCTTCTGACCTGACTTCTATGATTCTATGATTCTGTCTGGACCCCATGATCCAAAGGATTGACAGTTGCCTACTACCTTCCTTAGTCCATCACAAGCTTTTCATGGGTTCATTTTATTGCACTGCTGAAGCTTAGTTAAAAGAATAATCAGCATCACACTCACAGCAAAGAATTCCATGGGCACTTTGGCTGATGGGAATTTCACCTGAAAAATGATGTAATCATGATCCATATGACACTACTTAAGTTCCATGCTGAATTCATATGAAAACTTGCATTGTCTTAAGCAGTTTCTGTATCTGTTACAGGCTGTTTACTAAAAATCTGCATGGATATTTTGCTACATGCAGTCATGAATTCTATCATTTCTTGGGGCTTACTTGTCAATATGGTTTTGGACCACAGGCTAAAATTGTATTTTTCTAGGTCATTTGCATGTTCTGAGTAATTAGCCAGCTTCCAGATACCAGCTTTGCATTTGCAGTGATTACTGCATAAAATTGCTGTTCATTCTAATGAACAAAGAATTATTGCATCGAAAAGCACCATTCTATGGAATGTGGGTGTGTAGTCTTCAGTCGTTTGTTGTGCCATGATATAAAGACAGTCATCTAAAAGTTAGTGAGGAGAAAAATAGAGACCCACAGCTGCAGCACATCTAAGGCAGTGATTCCAACAAGGGTGCCGTAGTACCCTGGGGTTCCTTGAGATCCTCTCAGGGATGCTGTGGGATACCATACAATGCTAGCACTGTTAGGTGTGCAAACATGATTCACAAGATAAATCAAGACATTTCAAGTAAGAATTCACCGTGTTAAAAATATTCTGCCCTGCTGTGGTCTTTCTGATTTCTTTGCAACAGAAGGTTTGCTGTATTATTTTTTCCATAGTCAAAAAACAGTGAAAACTAGAAGCTGGCATTATCCAAGGTGTGCCTTGACTCTAAAAAGGTTGAGAACCATTGCCCTAATAGAAGGGAAATCAATAAATTGTTGATGAAAGTAGTAGCTACAATTCCTCTTTTTAAATACCATAATGTAAAATTCTACTTAAAAGTTCATTATTGTTCTTCACCAAGAAAAAAGGAAGTTTGATTAAATAATTCTTGTTCTTGTCTTTCATTCATCAGTAAAATATGCAAACAGCTTTTGACTGTATACTACAATATATCTGCAAGCAGAGAGATAGTATGATGGGAAACATTCCACAGAGTTAGCATCAAAGGTTTTTGCTTTTAGGCCCCATAGAAAGATATATGGTTTTCTGATAAAACAGTTCCTCTCATGAATATCTAAGTAAATCATGGAAGCCAATATTTCTAACTTGGGTCAATACAACTTGTCAGTGAAAGTTAGAAGTAACCTCTGCCGTAATTCCTATAAGACTATTCTAGTGTTGTTACTACTGGGGAAAATGCAAAAAAGATAGTCAAAAGATTTGTTTTGTATTTACTAAATGTTCTATTTAATAAATGTGCATCATCTCACATTGGAAAACACTAGTGTTACTACTGTTCTAAATTTAATTTGGACCCACTTTTAGGAACATGGTGTTCCTCTGCATATCTATTTAAGCCTTAGAGCTCATAGCACCAGAGCTGATGAGAATCCAATGTTTTGCTGGTGATTTAAATACCAAAGCAAAATTAAGATATCTGAACCCAAGAAAGCCAGTGACACCACACTGCTCATCTCCGTCGTACAAAACAAAACAAGGTTGAAAAAAAATATAAATGCATTGGCTGTCTAAACATTTAGACTTCATTGTTTCTTTCTAATGTCAAGGATACAAACCAATTGCCAGTGGATAAAGTACAATAATTACATTTTTTGAAGGACCCCACTTCAAAGTGCTCAGCTATTGCAGCTCAGGATTTAAAAAGTAAATTAACAGTATTTGAGACCACTTTTTTGTAACTTGCATATAGAAAATTAGAGGTTTTATTACACCAAAAAAGGAAAATGTAATGTTATAGATGAATAATTCATTATGGGAAGCTTTACATAGTGGTTCCCATACTAAATAGGAGCCAAAGGCATGAACAGGTGTTAGAAGTTCTAGGCTGTGAATGAAGGAGGGGCGATGTGAACCAACACAGACAGTCTTGTCAGAATTTATGGCATAAACTAAAGTAGATCCTGACTCAGTTTCTCTTCTGTCCTCCTGTCCTTGCGACTCTCTGGGAGATCAGGGGGAGGGGAAAGTCTTCCTGGGTTTCAATCACCGTTCCCAGGGCTGTTTATGCATTTTACAACAGCCCAACATTGGAGTTGGGATTTGCTTCTCCTAGTTAAGTGCTCCAACCACTAGATTTCAGTCAGGCTCCTTCCCTTGTCTCACCCTGACTTGTGCCTTCTTGGCTTCGCTTAGGTGGAAGTTAGAGACCTAAAGATCCTTTGCAGTTCAAAATTCAAGTATCAAAATAATTAAATAACTAATGGTTTAGTGGATCCTGGACCATGGTTATTCTGGGTCACTTTTAGTGACCTGGGGGTTAGAGCTAACTACAACTACAAAAGAGTCAACAGTAAAATATAGTTGGAGGGAAAAAAGAAAAGGTAATAGCACAGCTGGATTTATAAACAGAAATACTGCATGCAAGTCAGAGGAAGTAAATCTTCCACTTTGCTCAGCACTGGTGAGGCCTTATCTGGAGCATGATATCCAGGGTTGGGCACTGTGCTTCAAGGAAGTTGTGGATAAAATCGAGTTTAAAAAAAACAACAAACCAACAAAAATGAAAAAGAGGGCTAAGCAACATGACATACAAGGGAAGGTTGGAATTTAGGGGATTATTTAATTTGCAGAAGAGAAAGACTAAGGGGCATTTGATAACCACTTTTGTATTCAAAGACTTTTAAAAGAGGATGGCAATCAACTATTCTCTGTGACCACATGCAACAGAACTGAAACTGAAACTTGGGTAGTTTGGACTGGATATTAGGAAGAACTTACTAACTATGTGGGTGGTTAAAAGCGCTGGAACAAATTGCCTGGAGACTGTGGAATCACTGTCACTGGAAGGCTTTAAATGCAGATTACACAAACTGTTGGCTAGAGTGATTTAGACACGGATGTTCCTGCCTTGAGCA
>NW_017728995.1:56923126-56925788 GCF_001723915.1 Gavialis gangeticus
TGAAACTCGGGTAGTTTGGACTGGATATTAGGAAGAACTTACTAACTATGTGGGTGGTTAAAAGCGCTGGAACAAATTGCCTGGAGACTGTGGAATCACTGTCACTGGAAGGCTTTAAATGCAGATTACACAAACTGTTGGCTAGAGTGATTTAGACACGGATGTTCCTGCCTTGAGCAGAATCTGCATTAGAAGATCCCTTGAGATTCCTTCCAGCCCTATAATTCTACAATTTAGGTGCCTAATTCCACCTAAATCCTGTTTAGGTGATTAGTTTACCAGTCCAGATGTGACCAGCAGCGACTAGCCCAAAGTCACACTGCAAGCAAGTGACATCAGAAATAAGAAAGCAGTCCTGGCTTAGAAATCTGCTCTAACTACTACACAATACCTCTTGAAATGACCTAAGGCTTAGTTATCTCAGTGTACCAAGCTCTTTTGTCCTTTCTGTTCCTTTTCAGGAGCTGCCAAAAGAAGGAAAAACTGCAAGACTAAAATTAAAAAGAAAGTCTTGTACAATTTTCAGGACAGGTGTTATCCTCAGGTGAACACATGTTGCCTGCTAGGCAATTCTGTGGGCTTGCCGTGTGCATCTCTCTCTTGCCTGCTCTTCTTTTGCAGGCAATTATCTTTCCCTTCTGTTGTCAATGTTCTTTGCCTTGGTTAATGTTTACAATAAATTAAATGGGTATATTTTAAGCAAATGAAAAGTGGTAGGGAAGATATAGAAGGCTCATTCTCTATTTAAAGTAGAAGCAGCTCTAGCAGTTACAAACCTGAAAAGCTAAATTACATTCTTAGAATAACAGTGCAGGTCCCAGCCAGGAGTCACTGAACAAATATTCCAGTTATACAAAGAATAATTAAGTTTCTAGTGTAGAAAGAAGAGTGTTTATCTCACAAAGTAGACTCCAGCAGGCCCCTTTCTACTGCTTCCTCCTAAACATGTGAATCATAATAGGACTGAATACAGCCTTTTTCCCCCAGTTAGCTTAAGATTAAACTATACTAAAATGTCTATAATGTACTCAGCATTATGTTTTAAGTGCAGCACTTCTGCTTTAGTAGAATCTTTTATACTATTTGTTTTTCTTCATAGTATATTTTTTTAAGATGTCACAATCACATGGAAAATGCCAAGTTTACAAAAACAGAGAGTGAAGTCTGCCCCGTAAGTAGTGTAGGATTCTCAAGGAAGCAGGGAGCCTTGTTTCAGTCCTGAAAAGATATTACATGATGAGCCTCAGATGATAGAGTATTAAAAGTCTCAGCAGTTGCAAACTTCCTGGTTTCATATCTAACCTACTTCCTCTTGCAGTATTTTCTGCTGTGTATATGTGGCATCCACTAGATGGCATTATGCAGCAAGCATCTGAAATGGCAGTTCCTCAAGTAACATGCTGATGCAGATGGACTAAAGAGGAAGGGGCATGAATTTAATCTCTATGCCCACTCAGAGCATTGCTGGTGTGACTATCAAAGACACAGCACCCAATACCGTAGCAAATTTTGTGAAGTGTTTAAGATTTCTCATAAGTCTTCAGTCCATAAAAGCCTGATTTCAGGAAAAGTGTTTTCACCATATAAATTACAGCATTAATCAGAGTTTCCTCTACATCATAACAAAGAAGAACTTTTCTCAATAATCTAGCCGTTATAGTGCCCAACTCCTACAAGAACATGTAATACTGGAAAAATTCTGATCTAACCCGGAAAGAGATGATTGCTATTCACATATGCGATGAAAAAGGCAGTATGTATAAGCAGCCCAGAGCAGTACTTTCTGAGATGTCGCTGTTATGTTTTATTTTCAATATATTCTATTTTCAAATTCACACTACATACTACTACATGGTAACTGTTGGTAAGTAATAGCTTTTTAGTGACAGCCACTAAACCATAGCTGGAAAAATATAGCATTAACTGTATTCATACACCAGTCACAGCTAAACTGCATGCATCAAGGGAAACAAAACTCAGGTTCCTGTGTCCCAAAACTATTGCCCTATTCCATTTAGGTTAAAAGGGAACTGTCCACTAGTTCTCACTAGTATTTTCTCAGTCCATTTTCTGTTATATCAGAAACAAGAATCTGGTCTTTAAAAAAATTAACAAAAATATTTCGTAATATATGGGTCTCTCAGCTGGAGCTGAGAGACCCATAACTGCTGGGGACTCAACCCCAGCAGCTGCAGTCTCTAGGTCCCAGCACCCTACAGCTGCCAGGATCCAGAGTCCCACAGCTGGAAACACTGGGTCCTTACAGCATGTCTTCAGCAATAAGGCATGATGGGACCTAGTGTGTGATCCCACAGTCATGCTTCCTGTCATGCATGTGTAGAGGCGGCCTACAAAATTCCATTGATTTGTGGAGTAGATCTAAAAACTATTACTGGCATGCTCTACTGTAAAAACAAACCAGAACCAGGCTGAGCATGGTATTAGTTTGCCTCCAATGATTAACACTATCTAGGCAAAGTATATATAGAGAATAATTTATTTTATAAATTTAGCCTTCAGTATTCAGAAATAATCTGTACATAAAATGTTTTTTTAGATGTATGCTTTTTTCAGAATTGTTAAACAGTTTTGTCAACTTGTTTCACACTATGAATTGCTGGGGAACTATTCACTTTAGAATCAGAGAATCATAGGGCTGGAA
>NW_017728995.1:56926514-56944609 GCF_001723915.1 Gavialis gangeticus
TGAAACTCATCTGATTCCGTTCTGCCCAACATACAAGCAGATCTAGACAGGCTGGTATCTGCAGCTTATCTGCGGGTGTGTCCACACAACCCCATATCTTGGTGCTGTCCACAAACTTGGCCAATGGGCTCTTCACCCCCTCATCCAGGTCGTTGAGGAAGATATTGAACAGCACTGGGACAAGTACCGACCCCTGGCATACGCCACTGCCCACATCTTGTCAGGATGACACTGATCCATTCATCTGGACTCTATGTCCTACCCCACAACCAGTTTCGCACCCACTTGAGGGTCCCACAGTTGAGCCTGATATCTTTCAGTTTTCTGATCAGTACCTCATGGGATACCAGGTCAAAGGCTTTCTGGAAGTCAAGGTATATGATGTCAACCGCTTTTCTCTTGTCCAGGTGATGAGTCACCTGATCACAGAAAGAAATGAGGTTGGTCAGACAAGACCTGCCCACTATGCTGGCTGTCATTCAGTATCATGCCTTCTGCAAGTTTGTCACATATCTCCTCTTTGATGAATGATTCTAGGATTTTCCCTGGAATAGAAGTTAAGCTAATTGGCCTGTAGTTTCCGAGGTCTTCACGCTTCCCCTTCTTGAAGATGAGCACAACACTGGCCCTCTTCCAGTCCTCTGGGATTTCTCCAGGGGCCCATCATTTTTTAAAGACCTTTGCTAGGGGCTCTGCAATTACTTTGGCCAATGCTTGCAGCACTCTTGTGTAGAGTTCATCCAGTCCTGCTGATTTATATACATCTAAATTCTTTAATTGATTGTGCACCAGTTCTACAGCAATGGTAGGAATGGTGTCAATCCTGCCCTGCTTGTTCTGTGCCCTACCTGGCACATTGTTCCCCTTGGTCTTGTGAAAGACCCAGGCAAAGTAGTCGTTTAAGAGTTCCGTTTTTTCCTGAGTGGTAGTGACCAGGTATTCTGAGGCATTGAGCAGTGGTCCCACACTCCCATTAGTTTTCCTCTTACTCCCTATGTAGCTAAAGAAGGACTTCTTCTTGTCCTTGATTCTTGTAGCTAGTTTTAGTTCAGTTTCTGCCTTAGCTTGCCTAATCTGTTTTTGACAAGTGCGGGCCATTGTCAAGTAGTCTTCCTTGGAGGCTGTCCCAAGCTTCCATTGTTTGTACGCCTCTTTCTTTTTCTGTAGGAGGGCTGCAACTTCCCTGCTCAGGCAAGAGGGTTTTTTGACCCTTCTGCTACTTTTTCTCCATAAGGGAATGGATTTTCTCTGAGCCTTAAGGGTTGTATCCTTAAGGAACGACCATTCTTCTCGTGCTCCCTTTAACTGTGGTCCTTGGTCTCTCAGGGCATTCTCTACAAGTGACCTGAGCTTATTAAAATTTGTATTTTTGAAGTCTAAGACGTCAAGTTTGGTATCTGTTTTGTCAGCCTTGTGATGGATCATGAATGTAATGATTTCATGGTGACTATTGCCTAGGCTGCCCTCTATGTTTAAGTTGGTCACCAGGTCATCCCCTTTGGCCAGGAACAGGTCAAGAACTGCATTGCCTCTAGTTGGCCTGTGCACCTTCTGAGTCGAGAAAAGCTGTTCGGTGCTGTTCAGGAAAGATCATAATCAATTTAAGCTAGCCGAGCACTCCTCCCAGGAGATGTCTGGGTAGTTGAAGTCACCCATGACAACCATGTCCCATGCACACGCGGCCTCTGTTAGTTCACAGGCAAACGCTAAATCAAGTTCCTCCTCTTGGTTAGGCAGCCTGTAGTATACACCTACAGTCAGGTCTCTCTCACCATGGCTCCCCTGGAGCTTGACCCAGAGGGTTTCAAGCTGTTCTTCTTTGGGGCCAACATCAGCCTGTAGGGAGGTGTACTGCTCCTTCACATAGAGGGCAACATCCCCACCTCTCTTCCCTACCCAACCCCTTCCTTGAAGGACGTAGCCCCTTATGGCTATGCTCCAGTCATGAGAGGAGTCCTGCCAGGTCTCCGTGATCCCTACTAGATCATAGTACCCAGTGGAAAGCAGGAGGACTAGTTCCCTCTTGCTTGTACACCAATGCCAGAAGCACGGGGAACAGGCACCTAAGTCCTTCTACTGAGGTTACTGGCTGCCTGTTGCATTGAAGGGGAGCTGTTTTCTCAGCTCCTGTAAGAGTGGCTTGCTTGGTTTCATTGTCGATGGAGCTTTCCTGTATGTTGGTTCCTGGGTAAGCTCCAGTTAGCATTTCCCCATACCTCTGCTATCTTAGTTTAAAGCCCTTTGATTAGCTGCTATTTGTGAATTAAGTCATCAACTGTTGGTTGTACTCCTGGATTGAATGACGGAAGCATGCATAGAATTAAATACATTTCAAGATACAGACTCCATGGAAAAATGTTGCACGTGAAAATACTAAAGACTTTTCAGTCAGATAAAAATATATTAAAACAGTAAAAGGAGTGTGTTGTGCTAGTAGGTTCAGTATGGCTTATTTCAGAGGCTAGATGCATAAAAAGTTTTAAATGCACCATAAAAAAATGAGAAACTTTGAACAAGGACATTTGAATAGTATGTCTTTAGAGACCCTGTACAGTGCAGACAACATATACTACCTATGATTATCTACCCTAGACCTCTTTCTAGCAGTTCATTTTTTATGCCTGCTTAGTCTAAAATTTCCCCTGGGTAGAGACAGCCTGCTGTACCCGATTATAGATGGCGGCTATTATGGTTATCATTTAAGAATTAATTGTTTGTAACATACACATATTTTTAAAAAAGAAAAAAAAGAGAATAGGGATGTGGAGTACTGAAAACCAATTCTGCATTCAACTCCTGAGCTTGACAAATGTAGGCTGACTTTTTTTTCTTTAAAACTGAGATAGATGCATATATTTTTTCATTTAATTCCAGTAAAAGTAAACTTTTTCTCCATCTTTGACTGTTCATAGTGAATATGGCTTCAAAACTTTTTAGAGCTGCATAGTAATTCCTTTGGACTGAGGGGGTCATGCAGTGGAAGAAAGAAGGGGAACATTAAGTTTTCAGGCCTATTTACAAACATATAAATGAGCCTGAAACAATAGTGGAAGGAATGCATGGATGCGAGACCCCTCTGAGGCAAAAAATCGGAAGCATTTGCATGTGGACATAATGAACCTCTCTATTAAAACTAAATGTCTTTGTGCAGAAATCATATAAAAAGTATTTGCAGTAAAACTCAAACAGATTTCTAAAAGTAATAGCTCTTGTTATTTTATTTGGAATCTTGCTACTATGAAGAAGTAAAAAATATTCAAACACCCAAACTTTGTTTCCTACATTTCCAAGACTATCAAAGTGGCAGCAATCTGTTCAGTCAGTAATCAGTTTTGATCGCATTCAAGACACTAAAATGCTGTACAAGACTTATTCTTAGTTATGGGGTATAATGATGAGAACATCTATTCTACTGCATCAAAGCCCTAATTTAAAGGCAACGACTTCACGTAAGTGTAACAAATGAAGTTCAGTGCTACTGTAACAGTTGAAAATGTATCTATTTTACCAGACCACTGTGAGCTGGGATGGAGATAAACTTCTTTGTGTACAGAAAGGAGAAAAAGAAGGTCGGGGTTGGACCCAGTGGATCGAAGGAAATGAAATGCACCTGGTAAGATCATGTAACATGTTCTGAACGTTGTCATATTTTTTCATTATTTATTCAAATGGAAAAATGTAATAGCACACAGCTTGCTGCAGGTTATCTTGGCATACTGTGGCATAATTAAGTATTGGTGTTGTACTTGACTTGCTTCTAAAGCAATAACTTCATATGGTACCATTGTTCTTTTGTGCCCCCATATATAAAGAACAGAATTTTAAATTCAGACAATCTTTGTGTTAACTGTCTGCTCTGATATATTGGCTTGAAATGTTTACACAGACAAAGACATTTAAAAGAATGTCCTTCATATGCTTGGTGAAATAAACTGCCTGGAGACTGATGAAATTCTATATCCAACAAGCCATAGGGGGAAAATATACCATTATTCTTTTTAAATAATTATAGGCCAGCATGAATTACAGCCTAGAAAGTGAAAGAGAGCAATTTAGTTTTAAAAATGTCATTCTAGCCATTATTTTCATCTTTCCTAGTTAACAGCACCTAAAGTAAGTTTATAACAGATTTTTCCCAGAGAGCCATTTATACTATCATCAGTATCATGTCAGTCCTGATAAAAGGTACTTTTCCCACTGAAAGAATCAAATCAAAACTCTTTTCCCATTCGCTAGTAAATGCACTCAATATTTAGGATGATAAGTATCTATCAGTAGCACAATAACCTTGAAGATCTTTATGATCACAGCCAGAGCCATCTGATTGTCAAAAAGGTAAAGGCCATGGGTCTATCCTAAATCTCACAGCCCAACAAGTTAAAATCAGAAAGGCATGCCAGTTATTTCCAACCACACACATGGGACTGACATTTGGCTCCCTTAGATTCACCATCCCAAATGACCACATACTATTTGCCTAGGGTGCAATCTATGCAGTCATGGATCAGCTGACCCCATCATCAGCTCAGTTTTTTACTAAACCAGAACTCCAATGTAGAACTATTTAGCAAGGAACTGAAGTGTATGATTAATCTTCTTCATGTGGACAATCCTATCCTGTTCAAAGCATTTAACTATGTACTTAAATCCCACAGACACCTCAGCTTCCTGCCTTTTTTCTTTACAGTGTACATCACAAGTTAGGCTGATAATTAATCAGGGGTGAATGAGACCCTGGAGCCGGGTTGGGTCATGGGATAGAGCCATGGGAGGCTCCAGGCTCATCCAGGGGTGGGGGGAAGCAGCTCCCTGCTGCACACATCCCTGAGCAAGGCATGGAGGGCATGTGCCCCCCCCCCGTATTTCTGCATCGGGCAGAGGTGGGCTGCCTGCTGTGGGCTGGGGCTCTGCACCCTGCTGCCTTTGCCCTGAGAGCTATGCAATGACATGTTGTGCCCCCTGCCACCGACCAGGCAAGGTGACACAGTACAGCCAGCAGGTGGCTCCCATGGCAAAGGCAGCAGGATACAGAGCCCCAGCCTGCAGCAGGCAGCCTTCCTCCACCCCATGCATGTGCCCCCCATGCCTCCCCTGGCAGTGTATGCAGTGGCATGGAGCCTCCCCCCTGTACTCCTGGTCCGTCCTGCTCCCAGCCCTGGCGTCCCATTCACCCCAGCCCCTGTCCCTCCCTCACCATACAGGCTTTGATCTGCCCCCCCTCCCCAACTCCTTCCCCTCCACTGATTTACCTGCTGGGTGCTGCTCCTCACACTGCCAGATAGCATTCTTGTATGGTTACCATTTTTCTAGTTTCAAAAAAGAGGACACCTATGGGCGGGTGGTAATATGATTGTGGAAGGGGGGAGTGGCAAAGATATGCCCATGCCCTGCCCCTCACTCCCAAGCCACAGTCCCTCAGCCCTGCTGTTGCCCCTCACTACTGGTCCACAGAACTCCACCTCCTGCCAGAGTGTGAGGGGGTCCCCCGCCCCAGGCTCGAGACCCTCCTGCAGGGACCCCCCTCCCCAGGTTCCAAACCCCACACATGCCCCCATACCTCCACAAAATCCCCCCTCCACACACACCTCACACCTACCCCCCAATCATACAAAGTGCCTGTATAATTTTGAGTTTTTCTGTACATAATTGAGTTTGTAGCTGTGTGATTAGAATCACAACTAATCGTAATCAATTTTTTTTAATTGTTTGACAGCCCTAAAAAAAAGCTCTCCAGCTCCATTGATGGGGAGGGACAGAATCAAAATAAACATGTGACCTATATTGCTTGTAGCAGGACACTAGGGTGCCTGCTACTAGCATTGGTAATAGGACTTGGCTGCCAATCAGCAGGGCAGCACAGCTGAAGGTTGCTTAGGCAATAGATTGGGTCAGCTGACCGCCAGGGGGCAGGGCCTGGCCTTTATAAACAGAGAAGGCTGAGACCAGAGTCAGTTCTCTTCTGACAGCCTGAGGAGCTGGAGCTCTGTAGCAGAGCAGAGCAGAGCAGAGCAGCGCAGCGCAGCCTGACTGCCTGCATGATGATGCAGGATAGAGAGAACCCTGGCAGGGAGGTACTGGAAGAGGGCCAGGGTGGTGGTGGAGGTAGGTTGTATCCACAAGGCTCATTTTAGGTTACAACCGGGTTGGCTTAGAGTTACGTTAGAGCCAGGAGGCTTAGGTTATGTTAGAGCCAGTTGGCTCTTGGTTGTGTTTGTTTACATTATATCAGAGGACCGGGTGAGGCTGTAGGGGTGTGAGGAGGCCTCATGGGAGCTCCCCAAGAGTCTGGGGGTTCCTGGGTGCCCTGTTTGGGCACAGCAAGCAGTGCCTGGGAGGCATGGCTGTGTGGCGCCACGTGTGGGGTATTAAGCCCCAGCCTGTGAGGGTGCTACTTGCCCAGTAGGGCATAGGACCCTGAGAAGGGTCAGGGGGCCAGGCACAGCAGTGAGCCACCTGAGCCCCAAGCATGAGAAGTGCGGGACAGGCCCAGAGAGGGCAATGAGTGCGAGTAGTGCGGGACAGGCCTGTGAGGGCAGTACTTGCCCAGTAGGGCGTAGGACCCCGAGAAGGGTCGGGGCCCGGAGAGGGCGATGAGCGCGGGACAGGCCCAGAGAGGGTGACAAGTGCGGGACGCGCATGGTTTACAGTCCAGAGTAGGGCCGAGAGCATGGTGAAAAGTCCAGAGAAGGACAGAGTGTGTGGTTGCGAAGCCTGGAGAAAGGCGAGGGGGTGAATAGAAGCCCGGGAAGGGCGAACATATAGGTATAAGAACGTCCGGTACAACTGCGAGGCTTGGGGCGTGCTACAGGGGAGGTAGGAGCCACACATAGCCCATAAGGCAGGGTGCACCGGTTCAGAGTAGGGCCAGTATGAAAGCGCCGTGCCCAAGGGGACGGAAGGCAGCCTCCCACTGATAATAAGATCAAAGACGTGGCAGGCGAGACGGAGGGTGCGTTTAGGACCCAGATTGTGGCACAGTAGGGGTGCTGGGGGATCACAGCCATGCTGGTGCCCTGCCCCGTGACATTGCTCCTTCCAGTTCAGCATGGTAGCATATGCCACTTCATACCTAAAGGCTCCTAATGGTATATTTATCATCTTGTGGGCTTCATTAACTTAAGAAGGCATCCTATTTACTCCATTTGGAGACTTTACTGGGTGCATCTACATGTTCATCAATGAGCTGTAATTATGGTGCATTAAGTTTAGTACCTGTAATAACAGGTACTTACTTAATATGCTGTAATAGGTGCTACTACGCATTAGCACAGATGAATGCTTTTTGAGTGACATAATGAGTATTGGACTCAAGCTACTGTGTATTAGCATATAAGCACAGTTTTTGCCTGTCACACTAATGCACAGCAGAATTAGTTTAACTCTCATTACATGTCTTCAGTAGACATGTCCACTGAGATCCAGTCTCCATTGACCATGTAGTAGAAAAAGTTTATATTCAATTTTTTTGTAATGATAATGCATAACTCAGATCACTGAATCTCTAGATATTAGGAAGTCCTTTGATGCCTTTGCCATTAAATATTGCGTACTGGGCATGTCTACGCACACAATAATGCGCTTTAGGTAATGCGCATTAAATTCAGTACCTCCATTGTGAAGTACTAGAAAAAGGCACATTCACCTATTTTAATGTGCATTAGTTAAAGAGCACTTTTCTGTGATGCTTTAATGTGCTAATTAAAATAATTAAAGTGTGCAAACTGAAGTGCATGTGTAGATGTGCCTATTCTGATAATTCTAGGATTCATTTGAACTTTATACAGTGGTCCAAATGTTTAATCCTTTGCACAGTTCTGCAGTGTTGAGTGCTATACTATGGGCTTGAGTAGTTATCTACTGATTTCCCTCTCCACTTCCTGATCTGGATTTTTTTTTTCTTCTCTTCAGATTCTATTTTGCTACAGTGACTTGAAATAGATACTTGCCTAGCCATTGTCCACTTCCTCTCAAACTGTATTACTCTTATTTTGTATTGGCTGCTTCTATCATGTTTTTTGTTTTGTTTTTTTTATTTTATTTAATTTTATAAAATCAGCAGCAGATTTCATAACCTTACTGCTTGGTTATATATATCTATATGGGGGGGGGGGAAAAGAGTCCTAAAACTGGCACTTGCAGTTCAAGTGCTTCCATTCATGCTGAACTGCTTGCTCTTACTAGTACATTTCAAAATCTCAGCAGCTCACTCCAGTAAGCTGACTGACCTAGATTAGTCTTGTGTGTGGTACTGGCCTGTCAACTATCTCCCAGTTCCTCAGATTGCTTTATCAACTTTCTCAAAAATCTCCCTTTTTGAAATCAAGCTAGAGGTTTTAACTGTACTGAGGAGACTGTAGTGGGGCTCGGTTCTGTCCTTCAGGACATCTTCCTAATACTTTTTCCCCACTACTGAAGTCTAGCTTATAGGGTTGTAGCTTACAGGATCTTCTCCAGAGCACATTGCCAGACACTGGAATTGTATTTCTGAGGTTTAACTCATACAGTGGTAGTCATGGAAGAACAGGCATTTATCTCACCTGGTATTTACTTCTATAGCTGTCTTTCCTAGACTTAATGTGGGAAGTACTGCAGACAGCATCATAAACAACTGGTACTAGAGTTAAGAGTCTCCATTATTTATTGATATGAAATCTTTGATGCTACTTCCTTAATGACTCTGAAATGGATTCTCATGTTTCTAGGTCTTGGCCCACATTTTCCAAGCTCTTTAATGCAATCCTACCCCTTTGAATATACAGAGGTATCAACTTATTTCAGTATTGTTCTACTCAGGAGCAGAAGTCCACCCATGCAGAGTACCATGCACAATCAAGGCCCTATATATGAAGGGAAAAGTCAATGACAAGACTCCCCTAGACTCTATCTAGGGTGAATTCCTATCTAGGGTGCTTTCCTAATCAATCCCAAATCAGAGTGTACTACACAAATAACCCTCATCTCCCTTTCAGTGGTCCCACTGACTCTTTCATTTACTGGGTTGTCCCTGGGTACTTGAAGATTATCTCCATGCGAGTGTTCTCCCCTTTATAATAAAATGTATTAATTTTATTTAATTTGTAATTAAAGTACCTTTTCCTTCAGGCATCTCCAATTCTTCACTATTTACTTGTATTTAACTTTAGTATAATTTTATATATGTCTCATTGCTTATTACGACCCATATACCCTGCTATAGCCAGGGTACTTATCCACCACCATGGATCCAACTGATGGTCACTTTTCTCACACAGGAAAAAAAACACCACCCCTCTCAGAATTCAATTCACGCCCTACTAGTGACATATTTTATTAGTGCAAGTGGAACACTCACAAGACCCCTTTCAAAGTAAAACAGTTCTCAAACCCCTCACGCTACCAATATTCCTCCATTATCATGCTCACCTAAGGATTTCTACAAAAGGTTCCCTCCAGAATTCACTCTCCAAGCTTTCTTCACTCTGTCATCTACAAAACCTGTGGATCTTTTATCATTCTTCTTTTGATCTTCCTCTGGAGGTTTACTTTGACCCCAAGATCACCAAATGATTTTCTTTAAAGTTGTTTTCAATGATGGACTGTGAAGTGACAATCAAGAAACACTAGTTGCCCAACACAACCAAGATCCACTCCCACCAAAAAGAGAGGAAAAAAAAAACCTCTCTCTGTAGTGTTACTTATCAACTCACTTGTAGGCTTCTCTGTCAGTTCTCCATTCCCTGTCCTGTTCACAGAATTGCATCCTCCTCGGTTCCCTCTTCTGTATAGTCACAGTTTGGAGCAGATTTATGGATGGCTTTGAGGCACTTTTTTCTTTCTTCTTTGCTTTTTTTTAAATAACCTTGGTTACGAAATACAACTTGCAGAGCTGATTGCCCAACTGCTTGGTTATTGATGGCAAATATGCTACATATGCATCCAAAGCAGATAAATGACCATTTTCAATGGATGTAAATAACTACATGCATAAATGTGAGAATACACCACCACAGTCAAGGCCTCACATTTAGCCCATTATGTCCAGGTGTCTGAAGTCCTGTAGTAATAGTTAGCTTGCTTTCCAAATACACATTATTGGTTCTTGTTGCATCATATATTCAGTAAAATAGCCATATATCTGCCTTAATTTGAATCTATAATTTCCAATCAAATATTTAAGTTAAGCATATCAAATGAGTGTTTTGGAGATAATATACATGTGTTTCCATATTGTATAAATGTTGCACTTACGAGTAATTTTCTTTTCAGGAAATAAGAGCATGTGGAACCACATGTAAGCAAGTCTTCAAGAAGGTGCAGTGAACCTGATCTACAGATACAGATTTAAAAAAAAGAAGAACAGAATTAACAGAACTGCAACCAAAGCTGGGCATGAGTATACCCTTAGCATCTAGAGGGCAGATTTAGATCAGCATGAAGTTAGAACTGTGTAATGTTCTCTTTCTGTAACATATATCATTCTAGTTCTTTAAAAAAATCATTCCAAGTAAATGCAATTAAAAGAACTTAGTCATACATGCATGCACACCTAACTTCTCAGTAAAACAAAGATAAGGTACGTAACTAGATTCTTTAGTACAAAAACAGACCCATTTCTCATATGCAGCAAGACCATTTTAGATGACTATAGTCATATAGAGGGGCCTTAAGGTAAACTGCTTCACAACCAAAATAGTGCTGAGTGGCCTTACTGTAAAATCCTAGTAGAGAATCAGATCCAAAGTATTTTGTGGCTTAAAAATAAACTGTGAAATCCTTGCTCCATTGAAGTCAATGAAGTCACCGACTTCAGCAAAGCAGTGTTTCACTTCTAATAGTGTTCTAGCAGATGTGAAAGACTGTGGGTTTGTAAGAGTTAAACAATGATGTGGACCAATAATCTGGAAAAATAGTGCTTAATAAGACAGCATCGCCAAAAAGCAACCTTTTTTTTTTTTTTTTTTTAGGGGTTTTAGCCAATCCTTGGTACATTGATTTTTGTTTTTGTTTTTTTTAATTTTGAACAGAATAGCTAGTAGATAACAATATATGGCTTCTTTTTTTCGTTTCAAATGCAGCTGCTAGGAATTGTGTAAAACCAGGCAGAAGATTAAATCTTTAACTAGAACTTTATTAGGACATTACCAAATTATCTGTATTCTAGTACTGAGGGAAAAGCAGAGTATGATACTGAATTGACAGCTGTAAGTTACACTGACAATAATATAATTGCGATTAACAATATATTAAAGATTTAAAACAGACCACTGTGTGCATATACTGACAGTGCATTGATAATCTATAGTAATTTAGACCAAAAGACTGCAAGCCAATGAACACCGTTAATTCCCAGTAAAGTCAGAAACAGCAGAGGACAAGTGGCTTTTGAAGGGTCAGATCCACTGTGCTTGTGTTCCTTACACAAAACGGTTGTGCGATTTCCCATTTGTAAAAGCTTACCCAAGCACAGACCCAAAACAAAAGACATATTTATAAACACCTTGCAGACTGACAATGACATATGCTGCTTCTAAAGCACCATTGCTTCCTGTGCTTTTAATCACTGCTGTCCTATAATTATTACAAGTATAACAACTGTCACAGATAAGCAAGTTTAACTACAGTCTCTTAAACCCCTGCCACATTTACAGCTGTCTCCTATTCCAGTCCTAATGTGTATGTGTCTACTCTACTGTACATCCTGAACTCTATGCCCAGTAGCAATTCATATATGCAATTAATGCATGACTATAAGAAAACACCCTTTTTCCACACACATTTTATTGGAAGTTTTACAGAGGCCTTTGCTTGCACTGCAAAACGCCACACAAATTGGATTAGAGAGTCCTCAAATTCTTATGTGGCTGTTTAACAGCAGTGCATAAAGACAATGCACAAGAGAGGTTTTGGGAGCAATATCTAGACTCACATTTACTGAACCAGTAGAACTTGGAAACTCAGAGATTTCACACTTTGGGAAGATGTCGGTTGTCTTTCTACCTAGGTTTCTCTATTTTTAGTCCTGAGCATATGGATATTATGTCATTTGTTTGATGTCCCCATTAGCCAGTTCACAGAAGTACAGTCAGAGGGGTACTCTATGCTTCTGTCCTGTGTCCAATTTGTTGACAGGATTACTCAAAGATGACTGCAGGTAAGTGGAGCTCCAGAATGAGGGGAGAGAAGACTCAAAACTTCTCTGCTTAACTTTCTGGTTTGGGTGCTGTTCTTTTGAAGGCTCCCCTTCATCAGTTGTTTAAGATTATCCACTTACAAAGTGTTATCACCTTGTATTGGGATTGGGGCTCCTCCGATTACAATACAAAACAGCTGTTTCCTTCCCTGTGAAAAGTTACTAGCACAGAAGCCAGCAACTACCTTTTAACTATCCATTCTATGGATTTTACACTGCAAAATTTCAGACCTTTCTCCCCAAGGGAAATAGAATACAATGAACAATAAGGACTGATCTTTTATTTATAACCCATATTTCAATTCATTAAAGACCACCTCAGCTGCAAATTACAAATACACAGTAACAAGATAGTTCACAGGACTATTCGCAATTAAATTTTGTACAATTCATTTTAATGCTCACTATCCACTCAGACATTTCTTTTAAAAGAGTTCGTCTCCAATAGGGCTTGGCAGTTCATAACTCTTAATTCACCATCTTCTAATTTTTGCTTCTAGCTTCATGCAATCTTATGCAACATTCATGAACTCTTTTTTGTGGAAGGTTTTAAGTGGATCAATTAACATCTAGCTAAGTAAATCCAGTTGTTAGAGACCTATTATGATTGTAATCAGACAGACAGCTTTTTCCCTTGGGGTCATTTGGTACAAGGGCAAATTTAGTACTGCAGTTAATAACTAATGGCTTATCAAATACAAGCCATGTAACCTGTTTACAATTACAGAGAAAAGGCAGAGTCAGGAAGTAGTTTGACATTTACATTTTATATAAAATATAGAAGCTTCAAAAATCTTTAGCTTTCAGTATATTTTCTTTAAATCACCTAAATGACTTGTCATTACAATCTCAATCTGTTATCTCTACTGCAGCAACCATTTCCCCAAGAAAAGGACATAGAAAATGCAGCTCACTCATTGCTTCCCTTCAAATAACATGCACAAAATTGGCCATGCTGTCTCTACAAGACTTTAACAAGGTATCATAAAGTAGAATTTTAATACCTCTTAGTGAAGTGCTTTGTTTGGTTGGATGTTATACAAAAAATCTTTGATTTGACATACCACCAGCCTCCCCTACTCCTCCTAAAGTTACCAAATGGCCAATTTCAAGATTTTCATAGTAAATGCTTATGCAGACTTGTTTACTACTCAGGGATCTCACTTCATATCGATTTCCTTGATCTTCTACAGCATCCAGCTATGGTTTATCAATATACTCAGCTTTTCTTATTTCTGCACAATTGCATTACTTCCAATCATTTATAATGGCCACTCAGATTTTTCTGGGAAAGACTAGAAAATGTCTTACAATGGCAGAGAAAACAGAAGGCCAGAAAAGGCATATTTCAGCACTAATTCCAAGGAATTCTACTTGTGTTTTAGAGAAATCTCTCTCTCAAAAATAAGTAAATAAAATACCTCCTGTTTCACTATACACATCTCTCTCCCCACACAACTATGATTGTTTCCTGTTCTCATTTCTCTCTCTCTACTGTACATTGATCTCCTGGGGATGACAAGCTTATCTCTCAACTGGTGTTAGAGCATTGGGACTCATACTCTGCCACTGAGCCCCACTGCTCTGACAGAAAATGAATAAGTATACCTGGAGATGCTTTTCTCCAAAACCTTCCTGGGGATTTTACAGTCTCTAGTTCTTTTCATTCTGGGACCAGTTCCCAGTTTTGTATTGGTCTTAACAGGTGGTAGAATTAGAAGTACTGCTAATTTAAAAAAAAAAAGATCAACCAAGACTTAAAAGAAAAATACTCTTTTGAAAATGGAAGTTTCCATGAGAAGTGGGGAAAAACATTTGCCAAAAGCTCCTACTGTTCACAAAGTATTTTTCTGTATGCATCTAAAAACTTTCAGCTTTGCATAAGAAATAACAAAAACTATGCAGACCAAGTTCCCTAGAGATTTCCACCTAGCCTCTTCAGTGGTAGACCTATTTTGGCCCACCGAAAGAATCTATTCCAGCATGAAGGGTCCAGAGCAGATGGTTAGATATGCTCTATAGTGCTCTCAAAAATGGATCCATCACAAGTAACTAACTACCTTGCAGCATAGACACACTGAGGTTTGGGCTTATGCACTTCACACACACAAGCACATACATAGGACATTTAAAACCCTTCTACTTGTGTCAGAATAAATACAGCTCACACGTTCCAGTTCTGGATTTATCACTGGAATTGCTACTGTACATTCCTCTTCCTAGCCACTATGTAATTGTGAGGACCAGGGCTGAACTAAGAAGTCTGCCACAGTCATTTCCACACTCCCCTGTAACTGTACTTTCTGGCTCTTCTGCACACATCTCCTTTGCCCTCTATTTCTGGAAAGATACTTTATATCACCTTGTCAGGCACTTATTCATTATATTTTTCATGGGCTACTGTTGACTGCTGGCAGATAGTTAATCATTGGTCTACCAGACAGAGAACTGGCTTCCCTTGTATAGATGACTGGTCAAAGGAGCCTATGCAAATTACAGTTCAGCTACAGCATTATGAATTCAAGCATAGTAGCAGGCATTTTCTCAGTGAATATTCCATGTCAAGCCAGCTTCCTTATCTGGGCATTTACAGGAATGAACTTCAGTGCCAGGAACAATACAAACTACAGCACCACAAATCCAAGGGCATGAGCCTAAGAGCTGGTAATACACCATAAAACACAAGAATTGCCATTTACTGGATCAGGCCATACATCTGTCTTGCCCAGTATCTTGTGTCCACCTGGGGGTATCGGTACTTTCCCCTGGCTGCTGCTGGAGTTGCTGGGCCCAGGACCAGCAGGAAAGCTC
Source organism: Gavialis gangeticus (assembly GCF_001723915.1). Classification (NCBI taxonomy): domain Eukaryota; kingdom Metazoa; phylum Chordata; order Crocodylia; family Gavialidae; genus Gavialis; species Gavialis gangeticus. The sequence goes on from NW_017728995.1 coordinate 56,941,495, forward strand.
TGCTGAGCTACCCCAGGCTCATGCTCTCCCTACCATCACCTTCACCTACAGCACCACTTTCTCCTCTCAGGGGAGAGGAGGCCTTCTGCTTCCACTTGCAGCAACAAGGGGACCCCACACTGCCACTGGGCCTCCCCCACCAGCAAACACCACCTCTGCTTTACTGCTAGTTGCTCCAGCAGCATCCCTGTGTCTATCCCTACCGTGGTCCACTACCCCTCTCCCAGTATTTTGTATATGCTATATAACCATCTACTCAGCCTTACCCCAGCTCTGCAAACCTGGCTGCTCAGCCCAGTGGCCAGAGCTATGCCCAGGTGGCTGCAGGCAAACCTGCAGCCTCAGAGCCTGGGCCCTCCACCCACACCACTTTCAACAACTGGAGCCCCCTCAGGCTGCTATATGCCCAAGAAAGAGTACACCCTTTATGAAACATATGTGGGCAGTGGGGGCCCCAAAGATCATGGTAATCTCCAGGCACCATGGCAAGAGGGTGTTCTTTCTTGCCATGGAGGCCATTGCGCAGGAGGTGGTAGAGAAGGGAGTCACAACAGAGCTGGCGCTGCCTTTGGGGTCGGGCCAACTCTCAGGATCTCAATATTGTGCTGTTAGACAAGAAGGTGTGACAATTGCACATATACAAACACAAATCAATTAGGTGTGCGCGCGCACGCACACACACGCGCACACACACGCACACACACTACCAACTCAGGCACATACATATCCAAACCAGCCTAGGCACATGCATGCCTATCACCAATTCAAGCACATACACTATACACCCCATAAGTCAGACAAAAATCAATTGTCCATACCCGCACACTCAGTACACATAATTGTCACATCCCCAGAAAAAAAATTAAAAAGTTAGCCATAATACAACCACAGAGGAGGGCCCAGGGCAGGACAGTTGTCCTGCAGTAGAAGAGCCCATGGAGGAGACCCCCCAACTCCACCAGCCAAGATCTGCACTCCTACCACTACAGATATGGAGGCTCTGGCCGTAGCCCCCCCTGGGGTGGGTCTGGCAGCAAAGCCCTGCCCCTCAGACCACCTGGGACTCACACTAGTAGGCCCCAATGAGAAAGAGTCTCTTCACAAGGGCTCTGGGGAGGGGACCATTATCACCCAGGTACTGAACCATCTCCTCTGGTCCCCATCCCATTGAAACCACACCTATCACAGACCCTAGCGTGTCCTACGGTCCCAGCACAGAAGTGGAAGAAGCAGGGTTCCCTACCAAAAGCCATTCCAGCCACAAGGGGGACCCTCCAGAGACCTGCTCCCCACCCCTCCCTGCCCAATTTATTGAAATCTCCATTTGGGTCAGCTCCACTGATGGCTCTAGAGGAGTGGAGCTGGTGAGAGGAAAATTCTATCTTCCACAGTGAAAACAAATGCAAAGAATGCATTTCGTTTCTCAACATTAGCCCTGTCAACCTTTAGCACCCCTTTTACACCCTGATCATCCAACGGCCCAACTAATTCCCTGGCAGGTCTTCACCTTCTAGTGTACTTACAGAAAATTTTATTGTTACCTTTTCTGTCTCTAGCAAGTTTCTCCTCGTATTCTCTCTCAGCTTTATTACAGTTTTATATTTGATTTGCCATTGTTTATACTCTTTTTTATTTTCCTCATTAGGATCTGATTTCCACTTTTTGAAAGGAGCCTTTTTTCTGCTTATTGCCTCTGCAACTTTGTCATTAAACCATGCTGGCTTTTTTTTCCAGTTTTTTATTTATTTGCTGTATGCATTTGCTCTGTGCCTCCAATATGATATTCTTAAGCGGCTTCCGCGCTGCTTGTAAATTCTTCACCTCTTGGGACCCCTTTTAACTTCTGCCTAACTAGCTTCCTCATTTTGGTGTAGTCTCCATTTATAAAGTTAAAGGCTTCTGTGATAGATTTTGTTGTCTCCCCTCCTCCATAGACGTCAAACTCAACTGCATTATAGTTCCCATTGCAGAGCAGCTCAGTAACACTTACCCGGTGCACCAAATCCTGTGCACTACTTAAGACTAAGTCAAAAATGACCTAGGTCCCAGGACTAACTGCTCCAGGAAGTAGTCTTTTATAACATCAAAAAAATTTGGTCTCTGTATTCCAGTCTGATGTTAGATTGACCCAGTCTGTTTGTGAATAGTTGAAGTCCCCAATTATTACTGTGCTTTCTGCCACTGCAACCTGTCTCAGCTCCCTTAACATTTCTAGCTCACTGCTGCCATTCTGGTTGATCAGGCTGATACTATAGCTGTAGACATACTTTTTTCTATTGAAGCCATCTATTGATTTCTATCCTCAAAGAGTCTATGGTACCCCTCTTTTCAATAGAAAAATCTACCCTATTTGATTTGATATAGTCTTTGATATAGAGAGTGCCACTCCCCCACCAGCATGACCTACTTTATCATTCCTGTATAATTTGTATCCTGGTATTATAGCATGCCATTGATTTTCCACATTCCTCCATTTTCTTCAGAAATATAAGTTACACATCAATATCATCACTTACTGGTAAGCATTCAAGTTCCCCCACCTTTGAACTTAGACTTCTAGCATTAACATAAAAGACTTTTTATTGTTGCCTGGTTGGCTACTTCTATACAACTTATTTTACTCATTAAAGGTATTACTTGTGTTTGTCTTCACTGTTTCTTATCCCCACTTATGGTTTCAGTGAAGTGGTTTCTAGTGTGCTAAGCAGTAATCCCTTACCTCCCACAAGCCTATTTTACTATGTAGGGACCTGATTTAGAGAGAAAGAAAAGGTTCTCAGTGAGCAGTCTTGGGATCTGACTATGGCAAAGTCACCTCACAGTTAACCAGAGAAAGCAAGCTCTTACACTGGATATCCAGGGAGGATTCTCAGAGACTGTTTGGAGGTGGATTCCCAAATGTTCCTGCAGAGAGGGGAAGTGCTAGCTGCCAAACTGTTAGTACTTTATACAAAACACTAATATGAAGGAAGACAGATTTCTTCATACATGGCTCAGACAATCACGACTGAGAACTACTTTGTATTCACTAGGATGTGATTGACTAGGGATAAGGATGGAAGCTGTGTATGCATATCTGCAGTAGCTCAATTTCCAAGCATCCCCAGCCACATAC
>NW_017728995.1:56949609-56962189 GCF_001723915.1 Gavialis gangeticus
CCTATTTCTGGAGTTAGGGGGATGGTGGAGGTGTAGGGACAGCTACTGCTCCCACCTCCTTGCTTCCACTGGCATCAGAAGACTCATGGCTGCCAGGAAAGAGAATGCGTCTATATTGGGGTGGTGGGGGCTGGGGGGGACTTTAACATGCAAGTCAAACACAAGGTCTTTCACCATAAATTTGTAATTCCTACTATGAATATGGATACACAAATAAGTAGCTACGAGATAAGCTGTGGTGGGAATTTACATTGTTATCTACTCCAGGGGGAACTGCCTATATGTACACGCTTAGATCATGGTAAAAACAAAGTAGTTCGCTCTACTTCCATTTAGTACAAGTTAAAAACATGCCCACGGGCAGTTATCATGGAATAGTTAACATGCTGAAAGTTCTAACCCCATCTTACCTCCAGTAACTTAATTTGGTTTTCATACCCTCAAGTTTCAACATCACATGCTCTTTAGGAAGTATTCTAATCTTAAAGATGAGGTTTCTTGTGAATGCATGACATCTTTATTATTTACATATTTACTTCAAAAGCATTGTTCATATTTTAACATTTTGAGACTTGGTTAAACCTGGTTTTAACGCAGCCTATGAATCGTAGACCACTATGTAGGACAGTTCTTGGTAGCCTCAAATCACCATCTTACTTGGGAGCTTGGTCCTTCCTTTAGAAAAATGTCCTTGGGTAACCACCGGTTTCTGGCACAACGCCCTCTGATTGGTTACAGTTCCTGTGCAGATAAAATGGGTATCACCCTCTCAATCCTCTATCAGTGAGAACAGGAGAGAGAACAGACTTTGCTAGTCTACTCTAAACTGATCTATTTGCAGTTGTACAGCATTAACCTCTTAACCTATAAAGGTTGCATAAGTTGATGGAACTCTCTGCTGTCTTAGAATGCCATCTCTTTTTCCATTCAGAAAATTCCCAGGTACTTTGTTCTGCTTGTATTGTCCTGTTATTTGTAGCCAACACTGGTAGCTGAGGCCTTGCCATGAACTACATGCTACACAATATGAATTAAACTGAAAGTCCAGCTGGCTATTCATTTTTAAATGTAGCATTGTACAGTAAGTCCATCATGCTGTGTAAAGTTCTCTTCTTAATTATGCCCCTGCAACTCCTGAGCAACAAACTTTACATATAAAAGAGATAGGCCTACCAAAAACAAGTTGCAAAGGCTGACCTTATCTTCATGAAAAACCAGGGTGTGGGGAGAGATTAATTTCTTTCAATTAAGGTGGAAAGGGGTGACCCCACACCACCAAATTTTTTCTATGAACTAGAGCCTGAGCACAGAATCAGTACAGCAAAGAGGAAAAAGAAAGGCGGCTATGAATGACACAGTCACAAAGGTGCATAGGAGGAGCACAGAATTTAAGAGGTGTGGAACAGCTACCATTGGAAAAACTCCTGAATAAGTCGAGTAATGTCAGGAAACAACTGTTTTCTGTAGCTCTAAGATCCCAGCTTTCTCTACAATTGCCCAAGCCTCTCCTCTCTGTGGGGGCAGCAGGGGAACTAGTTACCCATCACTGTGAACTCCTCAGATTTATGTGCAGGGCAGGGGTGGATGTACACTGCCCCCTGTGGGCTTGTGGCTTCCTGCCCTGCTTCCCTTCCCCCTGGGACCTCCATGGCCCAACAGGCAGGACCTGACACAGCAGGGTGGAGCAAGGATGCTTGATGCCACTGCTGGGAGCCCCATACCACCATGGTGAGGTGCCCCTTGCTTATTCCACAGCAACAAGGGTGGCAGCACAAATTTGTACCCCCCACTGCTACTGGGCAGGCAGCAGGTGCCTTGCCATGGTAACACAGGGCTCCTGGCAGTGTCACTGAGCTTCCCCACCCTGCTCTGCCCTGCTGTGCTGGGTCCTACGTCAGCAAAGCCCCAGGGGAAGGGCAGCATGGCGGGGAGCCCCAAGCCCACATCTGCTAGCTGCATCTGCCCCCACCGCCCTCCACTCAGGTCATGCCACCCACAGCGGAGAGGGAGCAAGGCTTCACGCTTTGCTCTGGCCGCAGCAGCCACCACTTCCTATGGGTGGCAACCAGGGCTCAAACACTGCTGGGTGGGTGCAGGGGGCTGCAGACTCAGGTCCCTCACTCCATAGCCCTGGCAACTGGGGGCCCACAATGCCAGGGCTGGGGTGATGGGGGGCTATGGGTGAGGAGTGAGGGGCACAGGCACCAACTGGTACATCAGGGCTGCTTAGCGCCACAAAGCAGTGGGGGTGGTGAATGGCTACAGCTGGACCGGTGTCCTGGTGAGTGAAGGGGGCAGGGGAAGCTCAGATTTTCCATAATAAACCCAAAATTAAACGCCAAAATGTATAGGTATTTAGAATTTATTTTATTATAGTGATTGAGGCACTAGTAGACTATCAGCTGGCTTTAAAATTGTAAATATATCAATAAAACTGTGTGTTCAACTGATACCTATACGTACACATATACATACACACACCTCTATACATTATATACATATACATATTGGCATTTCATTTTAATTGTGGGAAAATGCAGATTTGGGGTTTTTAAATGAGAAAATTCAAAGTTGTTTTTTTTTAAATAAGAGAATTTTGCAAAGAACAAATAACTTAGTATGTTTCCTTTGTTAACGCTGGTGGGTGACAGAGTTGGCAAGGATCTCTCAGAACTGCAAGCAAATTTACATTTCCAGATTACATCTATCCCTCTTACTTTTACACCTACAAATACAAGGGCCTATATTTTTACATGCCAAGGATAATTCTGACATTTTTAATGGAGGAATTAAGACCTGGCTTCTAGCAGGGTAGTTAAATATCACATATTTTACCTGCCAGGAATATGCAGGTATTTATTTTAATCATCATTGTGCTTATGCAAGGCTCTAAGGCTCTGGAATTAATTGAAAATTTGTTTAAATAATACTTGAACTATCCTACAGTTATACAACATACGTGCTCCCTTTACTGCACAACAGGCCACTGACTCTAGCAGCAGGTGACGTATGACTGAGCTGGAAGAGACTCTCCATGTAAAGATGCATATTTTTCCTTCCCATTCCCTTCTTTTAACTCTTGTCCTTCAGCCAATAATGCTGAAAGACAACATGTTTAGTCACCCAATACATGCAGTGTGTTGTACACTTGATATCTGATCTACACATTTCAGAGCACAATACAAATAGGGTAGGACTCAGAAAAGTGTATCTGCCCTTCTTGCTCAAAGTTCATTCTTGGCAAATAAAATTTGTTAAGGGAAGGTCAAGGCAGTTTCAGGAGGTGTGAAAAAGCACCAAATATCTAAAAGTGCTAAGGAACCAAGGAGAGTATTGCAAGACTATGAATAAAGTACTGAACTGAAGATGGGAATGGATTCTGTCAGGGAAGGCATGAAACCAAAAAAGGAAGACAAAGAAGAATGGTCGTAATATGTTCAAACAAACTGACACTATTAAATCCTACACAGTCAACTATGCAAAGGCCATTTGGATTTGGAATGTCATTACCTTTTGTTAAGCGTTATAATATCAATAAGTAGTAGTAAAAAATGCTCAATTTATGGGTCACTGAGCATGAGAAAGGAGTGATGTGACAAGCACCATATCCTACCCACCTTTATCTCCAGAGGGTTCTTGGTATTCATCTGGTAGAAGACTGGATGGGTCGCAAGGCTATGCCAAAAGTGGAAACAATGAGTACAAAACCAACTACCCTCACCTGGTATTGAACACAGGCTCTCCCAGTTTGTAGTCAGTTGCTCTTCCAACTGAACTACACAGTATAGTAAGCCATTTACCTCAAATTTAATTAATGGGATAAACTAGGTACAACATATTCGATTCAGTGGTACCCGAGAGGCTGGATTTTTTGGTTAGCTCAAATCCATTTCAACTGGAAAATATAGCCTCTTGTATTCTAGAACGCTCTCTACATACCAGAATTTCCCTAATTAAGGCCAGACTATGTCATTTAGTATATATTCTCCAAATACGTAAAGTAGATAAAAATATGAATTTGAATAAAAATGTTTAATATAGGAGAGATAAATCAGTATTTTTTAAAAAAAACACCGCACACATCTAACCAATGTCTGAAGGAATGTGAATTGTCTTGCATGATAATCATCTTTTGCATATAGAGTTCTCTATTAACGGTTATTTCACGGTGTTCAGCTGTAAGCAAGACAACAATCTCAGTTCATCTACAACAGGGGTAGGCACCCTGACCAAGGGTGCTAGAGTGGGGCATGTAAAGCAGTTTGCTTGGCACATGTACCTTGGGGTGGATGACAGGGAAAGGACCAGAGCTGCAGTGCCACATCAAGGATTGGGCCTCTTGTGGTTCCTCCACCATCCACCCCGGCATGCTAATATCTTACAAGTCAAGGTTGTGCATGGTTTTGACAGTCCGCCCAAAAATGTTCTGATCTAGAAGGAGAGATATTCACAATGGACTGTGTTCAATCATTCCCAATATTGACCCATCTCAAAGGGAGTGGTGGAAGCTAAATTCAATCCTGTTTATATTCTTACAAGAAACAGACTCTAGAAGTGTAAAATATTAATGCATGTTTAATACATTTGTTCCCTTAATAATTTGAAACATGCTCTGACTTGCACAGATAGTTCTGATGGCTAGAACACACTGTCCAAGGTGACGGTATGACAGGTAACAAGCATGGGGCATGGCATGGTGTGGTATGGATAAAGTGCTACCATACATTATTCTATGAACACCATGATGTGATGTAGCTTATTAAGATAATGACAGGCCTCCAATACAGGATTTCTAGCATTTTCAGAGTCTGGATTTTCTCTCGATATGGTGGCTCCTACACAAACATAAATTTGCAAATGTCATGACATCCCTGTGGGGAAAAAAAATCTTTATTACCAAATCATTCATTGCATGCATTCAGGATGCTACAAGGTATTGCCTAAAAGAGGAAGTTTCTCAAACTGCACTGTGCGCAAAACTGACTTTTTTTCAGCGATTACTACTGCGTGCATTATTTCTGGATAGCAGCAAAAGTCCCATCACTAACTGATTTTGCATTGCCAAAGGCAAGAACACGTCCGGGGAGGACAGCCAAGAACAAGCATCCACTTCAAACAAATCACTAATTCAGCCACCCGCACTCACAACTTTGAAGTGCAGCTATTCCATGTGAATGGTACCAGGGACTTTTTTGTTCTTTGTTTTTTACATGCCCAGCTATGGAAGTCGCACTCTTGTAATATACAGTTGGGGTTTAGGAACCTGAACAGGACACAGAAGGGTAACTAACTATAAGCAGTAACTTACAGCACGTAACAGACTGCCAATGGGGGTTCACCAGATTGGCTTGAGATACTTACCCTGGGCTAGAAACAGTGCCGGTGAACTCTGAGTGACCCCAGGGGTGGAGCAGGGGAGCCCTGCTCTGTGGAAAAGGAGGAGCCAATCGAAAGAAGGAGTTTTCAATCCCCTCATTCGCATGGAAGGGGGATGGCCGGGGCTGTGGGCCAGCCACCCTCAACGGCCTGTTTGCAAGCCAGCGAGGGACTGCCTGAGGGGATAAAAGCAGCAGCTGGAGTCGCGCGTGGGGGGCTGCTGACCGGGACTCCGGGGAACAAGGCAGGAGGCCTAGGAATAGCTGGGGCGAGCTGACCCAGCAGAGGGAGCAGAGAGACCCCTCTGAAGAGCCTCGAAGTCCCTGGGAGAAGAAGGCAGCGGCAGCTGGCCATGCCTCCAGCAGAAAGGGAGCCATAACCAGGGCGTGGGGCAGAGAGCTGGTGCCCCAAGGCCCCATCGCAGTGTGCTGGACATGCTGGGCATCCCAGAGGCTAGGGGTGGCAGTCGGCCTCCCACTCCACTGCGGAGAAGCAGCAGCAGCCAGGAGTGTAAGCGGCATCCTTATCCAGAGCAGGGAGCTGGGCCCGTGAGTTGAGGAAACCCCTTACCTTCCCCAGGGAAGTGGGACAGCAGCAGGCAAGGCATTGGGATCCTGAAGAGCAGCAGAGCACCAGGACAAGAGTCCCCAGGAGCTTGTAGCACAGGCCGGCTCTCAGAGCAGGACTGGCAAGTGTGTGGGGTGCCCGGCCAGTCATCTGGAGCAGGGGTTTAGAGCAGCAACCGCTGGGAGCTGCCTGTACTACTGACCCTGTGCCACTGACTGCCCCAGAGGGGACTCAGTCTTGTCCCTTATTCTGCAGCTAGTTGTCATCGGGTGGAGTCCCTGAGCTTTGTGCCTGGGTCATGCCGATTGCTGCAGGAGCCTACTCTGTTGCTTGTCTGTCTTTTTCAATGGAGGCACTTCAGCCTCCTTGGTCGGTTGGGGTTTGATAAAATTTGATCGCTGCAGACCAGAAGAGCTTACACTGTTGCAGTCTGTTGCTTATTGGGAAGCCTGTAGGAGCTGCTGGAAATGAGCACCCTGCTTCCTTGCTGTAGCATCTCATCAGTGGCTGAAAGCTGCCAGTTAACCTACCTGTGGTTCTTGAGTCAAGCTAATGCATTCTGGTTTGTTTTGCCATTTAAATTCACTTGTATATAACCTTTCCTATTATTCTTGTTTTGTAAATAAAATGTAAATAGTTAAATCAGTTAAGTGTTAGACCTTCTTGGGGCCACGGACTGCTCTGTGGGGAGCAGGGGCCATCTGGAAAGTAAGTTGGTGCTGGCCGGAAGCCCTGCCCCACCCACCACACCATCCCTGATATTTGGGCAGAGGTGGCAATTATTGGGCCACCACCTGGGTTACAAGTAGTTCACATTTTTTTAAAAAAATCCATTTATCTTATAGTGCTGATTGGCTCACAATTAAAACAGTGTTTCAGTAAATTACAAATAACTTATCATTGTGATAAGAAAACTGTTTCTTCTTTAAAATCATGGTAGTCAAATGCATGACTAATTGACAGTTAATGACTGCAGGACGAGGAACAGCACTTGGTTAGGATGCCACGGAGTCACAAACTCTTAAGGACCAGTTGGTACATGCACCTTAGAAACAGCAGCATTAGCTGCACACTTCAGATGGTATCACTTTGTGTGTGAGCACGTAGAGGATCTGCAGCTATAAGGGGTGCATGCACCAGTTTTGTGGGTTTAGCTTAAAATACCTGCTTGTTAAAGTTTGGTCCTGTTTGTATTGTTTTCTCACTCCAGCTCAGTTAGCTAGCTCCATAGAAATCACCAGGAGACTGCTGAAAAAAAAGAAGACAATACAAAAAAAAGGCAGTACTAGTGTGTTTGTTTTTTGACTACCATTAGGAAGTAGCCGTGGCTGTTTGTTGCTCTTCCCCATTCAGCTTAAATACTATTCCACGGCTCTTTTGTTCAAAGGGAACCATCTGTAACCACATGCAGTCACTGCTATCATTTGCTGTTACTTAAAACTACAGTAGATGGGGCCAGCCCACTGACACTTAACATTTCATCAGGGTCAACCTGACTTATGACAGTTTTTTTCATTTTATAGTTCTAAATCAGCATGATTCATCACACCGAGTTATTGCCAATTGCTACCTGCAGCCATTGCATTTCCCAGGGCTTGCTTTTACTTCTGGCATGATAAAGGGATGAAGAAGAGAGTTACCACATTTCGGTCTTCTTTCAGCAATATTCTACCAAGACTGCCAAGAGAAAAAGAGTTACACTCTTGACTCCAAGATTTACAGGTTTATTTTGAGAGTTGAAAAAAGGAAAAGAAAGAACAGCAGTGTGAAGTTCAGCACCAATTTCAAACTTCAAGACATACTCCAAATAAGCCTATCAAGGAAATGGAAGACAGACTTTCAGCACAACATATGGGTTAAAATACCTTAAGTTCACCAGCACAGCTGCCTTATCACAGTAACTACATGCCATTATCACAGATTTAACACCCAGCCTTTCATGATTTGACAAAGAGATTAATCTGAAAAAAAAATGGTCTATACAAAGTCATGAATCCTATACACTTCAAATGATCCAAATGATACAAGTCAGAAATTAGGTTTTCATAAGATCTCCAGCTGTAACACATTATACCCGTTTCAGCTGAGAAAAACATATGGTTGCCAGAACTTGAAGCTAAACTGATAAAATAAACAGACAAACAAAAAGAACAAAAGGTTAGACTTCATACAGTCTTAAGTGATGCAGAAAGGGATGAATCATAGCAGTCCTCTTATTTCTATTTTGTTTGAAGTGCAAAGGGTCTATATTCAGACATACGGACTCTCTCCAAATGGCTCAAATCACTATTTCTGTTTTCCATCAGAAACGTTTCTATAGGGTAAAATCTTGTAGTTCTTCAACATGCCTATTACTGAACAAGAATCTGCCTTCTTGTCATAATTTTCTCCTGAAGCAGCCATGAGCAAGCAGGTTACTACACATACATTTTTGTAACCGAGATACACGTAGCTGAAAGTTTCTGAACGTACGTGAAAAGTCCTCTAAAAATTACCGTTTCTGGGCAGCACATTTTCTCATGAGACATAAAATGAAATTTTAGTGTACTGTCAAATTGCATATTCAACTCCCAGTGTAGCAATGGAATATTTTTAAACCATTTTTCAAAGTTATTTCAGTGTTTGAAAATAAAAATTAAAAAAAGTCAAATTTAAGAACACTTTCCTGCCTAATACTTTTGAAAATCTAGCCTCATGTCCTTATATTAATTCCTACTTCGTATCACTGACTCCTGCAGTTCCAGGAAAATTCTAGCAGCTCTCAATCATATTATCACACTATAGCTAGCCTATTAAATTATAAATGAATGGGTATAAATACAAAAATAATTCAGATATTTAATCAAATTCCTCATGATATAGAGAAGGAATGCTTAAACCACAGTTCAACTAAGGACCAGTACTTCAAAATCACAACTAGCTTTGTCTTTTTTTTTTTTAAAGCTACATACATGCAAGGCTTATGATCTAGAAACTGTGCCAAAGGGTTACCACCTCCCCTTTGGGTGCTGGCCTGTTGCTTCCAAACCAAGTCTACAAGCCAGGCCCCCTCACCCAGATTTTATGTATCCCAGGAGAGCTATTTGGGATAATAAAGAGATATTCCCTACCCCATCTTGCACCACACAGCTCCACTCCTTCTCTAAAACTTTTACTCCATCCAAGTTCCACACAGTTTTATCTCTAGTTCCCACAATAAACAAGAAGCTTTTCTCCCTACCTGGCCTTGTTATAGTTTATCTGGTAGTCTCCCTCTCTCATTCCTTTTCTAGGAACCTTCACACTTTTACAACACTTCTTCCAGATCAGTCACTGCATCTAAACACCTCTTTCCAACTTAAAGCTTTCTTTCACTCTTCCTCGGAGAAAAAGGAGCACATTAGGCCTGAAGAGAATGGATTAATTAGTCACAGCTGGACTGGACCAGCCAAGCATTAAAGGACTAAGAGTCCAACCATTTAAGAGCCTACATCTACATTCAAAGTAATTGTTTAGGCTGAACTCTCTCTAGATAGAGTATTAGTGGTATAACTGAGAGCAGAAATTCCTGTCTTCAATGGTACTTCGTATGTGCTTGTTTTGACCACCCCAAGAAGGGATGTCAAAAACTGGTGCAACAAAATGTTCTGAGAGCACCATATTTCAGTTAACTCACACTCACAACTCTTTGCCCATTCGACCACTAGAAAGTAACTTCACATAAATAGGTACCATCTCCCCTATCAGAGAAGGCAGTGAGGATCTGGCAGAGATCGTTTATTATAAGCACACTAGAAAGTCACTGAATTCAAACTCTGGTCCTCGTATCAAACCACCATCTTCTGCAGAATTTCTTCCTTTAAACCCCCCAAGGCTAAATTCCATATAGTTTAATGTTTCTCAAAGCTCCTCAATATTTATTAAACTACACACGTGATCCAGTATGGTAATTCTTAAAGAAAATAGTAATACAGTTAAAGGGAAAGACAAAGCTCATATGATCAATGAGAAAAGCATGCATCTTAAAACTTCTTTTGTGAAAGGAAATCTGCACTTAATTCCTAACTCATTTATAACACTTCTCTGGAGGTTATTAGGGTTGGTATGCACTCCAGGAGTTAGGATGCAACTCAAAAGACCCACTCCTAAAACATCTGGGGATAAAAAGACAAGCAGAGTATTACTTTCTCTATATTTTTTCTCTTATACCTCAAATGTTTCTTATCTCGAACAGATTCAGCCCTGTAAAGCTATAGCTTTGTGCTGTATCAATGCCTGTTTGCTGATAAAGTGGATCTCTTTGCAATAAAATACTCAGAGAACAAGTTAAAGACAAGAAACTACCTGTAACTGCAGCTAGATATTCTAAGCCCAGGCTCCTGCATAGATAGTATTAATATGGATTTTTCTTCTTTCAGTTACTAAGGCATTCCAGTACTACAAGCATTCAGAACACACAAGGACAGGATCTTTCAAGATAAGCACTTTGCCTCCAATCCAGCAGAGCACTGACGTACACACTCACTTGCTAACTTCAAAGCTCAGTCTGTGCTTGTGTCTCAGAGCCTGGCAGCTGAGCACCATGCAGAATGGCACCATAATAGAGAATGCACTTTGAATGCAGTTTTTGCATCCAGTACACCTGAACTTCCAAAGTACCCAGTTATTGATTCAACCTTAATATGATTGTTCAGTTAATAGCCGTAGTACAAAAGGTTGTAATAATGATACGCTGCCCGAGATGCGACATCGCTTTCATTGCCACGCAGTAAAATAACCTTTACTCGCTTATGCAGGGGATACATAATTGAACGGAGATAGCAAATCAGTCTTCAAAGACAACTGGCTTTTTTCAAATGTAATTGGAGACAGAGATAAAATGATTACCCAACAGCAATGTTTTTACTATCTTCCAACTGTTTTGAACTTTGCTACTGTGACTATTTACAGACAGTGTCCATGATATTAGTCAAGGTTGTAGCAATGTTGACCAAAGATGCATTCATGAATTCAGTCCCTTGCATCATTGTGATATTTAAATAATTGAATATTATACTGAGAGCTATGAAGCTTTCAGCCTCTGAAATGACCTCCTCTATTATGCATCTTGACCATTAAATGGGTTTCAGTTCCACCTAGTGATTGCGGGGGGGAAGAAGCTCTGAAGAAACTATAGTGTCTAATGTACCAATTACTTTGAGTCAAAACTTCCATCAGATACTGAACGCTAAAACATAGTCCAAATTCTGGGCAGCTGGGAAACCTCAAAAGAGCAAGTTGCAGTTTCCTGATTATGAAGCAAGACATTTTGGGCATAGCCGTCCTCCTAAAAGGCACATCTTTTTAGGATTGCTGGAGCACAGCACATTTTAACCACAATTCCTTGCTCTTAAGGGGTTCCACTTTGTCAGAATTGGTAGTAGGAAGTAACAAGAACTAGTTACTGTACGCCTGACAGGTAAGAATCCCCCAAACTGGGCTAATCCCTAAAAACAAAAAAACAATAGCTGTCAGCTCACCTGTCTACCATGAAAAAACCATAGTTTAAAATCAATTAAAAAGACACTCAAGAGCTGCAGCACTTTTTGGTGACACTATTATAAGCAATATTCAGGTGACTTAATTGACTAAATATTTTGATTACCACCATAGAGTTGAAGGGAAAAAACAACAACCCTAGCATCTATACTTTTGAATACATGCAACTTCAATTCATAGTGTGATCCTTGTTCATTGTGGTTGATGAATGTGCCATTTCTCCTCTTTGAAAATGTTCTAATGCTACCAAAGAAATAAATGCAGGCATAGCCCATACAGCAATCACAACTAACATCACCAATTACTTTGACACCTGATCTCTTATTTAGATTTAGAAAGATGACATTTCTCCGTGGATTGGTGTATCTCTGGAGCTCAAACACAATAGCATCTGAATGCTATACAGCCATCAAACCAATCTCTCTGAAAACAGGACTGAAAGAGACTTTCAGAAAGTCTCCAATCAGGGTTTCTTTGTTTGTTGTTATCCCTATAGTTCCAGTGAATTTTAGCAAAAAGGGCTCAAACATGTTAATCTGTCTCTCACTTGTGCTCCTCAAGTCACACATACCCTTTTTGGCTCAGTTATTGACAGGCTCTTACTAAGATTACATCATGAAATACAGACACAAATATAACATAAATTTAATCTTCAGTGATACTTTTCTCTCTTTTTTTTTTGTCCCCAGTACCACTAATTAGTGCATTAAAAAGCTCATTGACACACTTAAAATTTCTGAAACTTTTAATGCAAAACTGACTGGAAAGATAACTCTCAATTCCCCTTTAATCAATAAATTAATATGCTGCCCACCACATACAAGTCAGAGAAAATTGTCATCACCAAACATGATCTACATCAAAACTTGCAGGCAACCTGGATCCCTGCGGAATTCTCTTTCAGACATTTGTTCTCAGTTTCTACTTGAGATTCCATCTCAGAGTTGATCTCATCACCTAATTTATTCTATTTCCCTTTTCTCCTTCTATTTACTTTTCCAATGAAAGATGGATTTGCTGTTCTGTAATACAATATATGTAGATTTACTGAAATATAGTCTGTCACACCTAGGCTTTATATCAATTTATACCTTCTTTTTTTTTTTTTTTTTTTTTTAAA
>NW_017728995.1:56962225-56973512 GCF_001723915.1 Gavialis gangeticus
CTTTTTTTTTTTTTTTTTTTTTTTTTAAATAAACAGTACCCTTGGTAAATATTACAAATACACCAAAATAAACAGACTTGTCAGTTCTCAAAGCTCATACTCAACACACAGCAGCTATGTTAATAAATATCTCTCCCCAATACACACACAGCCTTTAGAGTGCCACTGACATCCAGTCCTTATCTTACTACAAGCATAGGAGAAAAGATCAACCATTGAAAAGGTTCAGGTAATCACTCAGCTGCTGCCAATATATCTCTAGTGTACCCACAATATCATATTTATTTAAGGCTTCCACCTGGGAATGGGCTGAATGCCTTAAACATTGAAGCCTTTGAAGGTTTACAATGCTGAGCACCTTTCACATGATGCTGTTTATCTCAGAAGCATCACACTCATGGGCCTCATCCTACTCTGGTTTTGGAGGAGTTTTTTAAGCTTTTCTTTTCTCTTTTCCCCATTCCCCTTTGAATGCTTGTGAAGATCTATATGTACAGACAACCGGAACATGCCTCTTCTAAGCGACACCTCAACCACCATGCAAGTAAGGACCGAGAGACTAGCAAGCATTGCAAAGTGATAAGTTAATAATCAATGACAAAAATGCAAATCTAATGTGAATTCCTTTACTTTGGAGAATGAAAGGAGAAAAATTTTAATATATGGCAAAAACTTGCAAGGCAGTGGGGATGTGCAGACAGAATGGATATCAATGACTGGCAATACAGCACCCTCATTTAAACACATTAAACAAGGATTTGGTCACTGCATAACTAAAAGACAAAACTACAAAATTCTAACTCGGATGTTATTTCCATTTTAATACATGGATGTGAAGGCTGAAACTGTACCAGAAGGATGGACAGATTTCTAATCACACTTGAAGGCAACTGTTTCATGCAAGGTATTAAATGGAGTGCCAGGTATTATTAGAGAACTCAGTCACCACCCTTTTCTAAACTTTACTAGAAAGAAGGGTGGAAATATCTGGAACATGTATTAAGAAAAAGGTCAGAGTATTTTCCATGGCAGATGTGCAGCTAGGCAGCTGGAGGAATATGGAAAAGAGACTGATCAAAAGAATCCTTCTGTCAACCCCCTTACTCAGAGTGGGGATGCCTAACAATGTAAGGACATACAAAGAGAAGACTGACAAAGCCCTGTTCATGCCCTAAATGTTGCAGAAAGATTCAATAAAACGAGAACATTTTTGATGAGTAAGCAAAAATATTGCTTTAATTGGCTATAAATAGGATTTTCCACCTGTTCAGGTACTAAATGAATATTCTAGCAAAACTTTCAAAGGTAATCTAGTAAAAATCTTGCATAAAGCAGTCAGAAAATCAGTATAATCAACTACGGATATTCCCCAATTAAGGGTCTCTCCAGGTGTGTTAGTAACTGGCAAAACAGTTCCATATTCATCCTTACCCCAACTAGGAACACTGCTGAAAAAAGGAACTAATGAACACCAGCAGTCACTTTAGACCTGCTTCAGCTGGGTCAAATTTGGAGAAGCCTCAAGGTACTAGTTTTATGTGTGCATGGCTCCCTGAGACCAGGATTTTGAGTGTAATGGAGAAATTTTGTGTAAGTGGCTTGACTCTATTTCCTCTTTGGATTGCGAACTTTAAAAACAAAATCGGAGTTTAGAATTGAGTGAGGTTTTTGTCAACAGATTGTAAAGTTGATAACAAAAAGCTTAAGATACTTAAGAGGGTTGCTTCAAAGTGATTCACAAACTAAGGTAAAGCGAGCCCATTTCTGTTTCTATTTAGCAAAATCAATTCTTTAAAATGTTCTTGTAATGGATAAGAACCTGTATTAAATGACATTCTGCCACTTAAGGTGGTCAAGCATGAACAGGCTAAATGGGATATTTATTCTCTTTGCTAAATTATGCCTGTCATTGAAACATCAGAGGAAAAAGAAACATTGCTTTCTATAGAACCTTTCCATTCATAAGCCATCAATTAGCCCTGCAGTTCAATGTCTGAATAATGTAACCTTTATCTGATGAAGATAAGAACTGGCAGTGGCAACAGCAAAACTTTGTTATAGAATAAATACAATTAAGTTATAAATTGCAGTTACACAGATATTAATGAACACCTAATGCAGGTATTTCAGCTGAAACAAAAAGCTTAGTTAATAAAATGTTTGTGGCACTGAACTCAATGGCAAAACTCCTGTTGGCCACTATTCTTATCCCAGACACAGAAAGATCTAGCAGGGGTGGGCAAAATACAGCCCAGGGGCTAAATCTGGCCCGCCAAAGCATTTTTGTCTGGCCCACAGCAGGTCCCTTGGACCCACCCAATGGTGCATGTGATCAGTCCTATTGCCCCCTCTGGTGCACAGTTGGCGGGGACAGCAGCCAGATTTCATTTCCTGGCAGTCCCAGTAGTGGCTTCTTCCAGATGAGCAAGGCTGAGGACTGGGATCAGGACTGCAAGGCCGTGACAGCATAGGGCCAGGGTCCAGAGCAGAGCCACAGTCTGCTCCCCACACATCCCTGCAACAGATGCTGATGCCATGAGCAGGGGCATGTAGGGAGCAGATGAAAGCTCTGCCCCAGGCCCCAGCCCCACACTGTCACTGCCCCAAGACCCTGACCTCAGCCCTGCTTGCCTGTTCCACTCATGGGCATGACTCCCTGCCTGCCCATGGCCCCATCCCAGCCACATGCCCTGCCCACGCAGGTCCCAGCCAGTCTCCATGGAGACCGTGGGATCTTGGGGCAGTGACAGCGTGGGCCCAGGGCAGAACTGCGATCCACTCTCTGCCCACCCCTGCCGTGGAAGCAGTGACCATCGCAGGGGCGTGCAGGCAGCAGATTGTGGGCTGGCCCCAGCCCTGCACTGTCACTGCCCCGCAATCCTGATCCCAGCCCTGGCCCCACCCCAGGCCTCACCCACCCATTCTGCTCCCAGATGCTGCTCCCTGCCCAGCTGCCTGGCCACGTGTGAGGGCCACTTTTGGTTAGCTGTGGCAGGGGGTGGAGTGCTGGCTCACAACAGCTCATTATAACTCCAGGGCAGGGGCATGCAGGCAGTGGATTGCGGCTCTGCCCCAGCTCCAGACCATGCTGTCATGGCCACGAGATCGCAGCCCGGCCTCAGAGCAGCTCCGTGCTCTGCCACCTGCCTGGCCAGCATTGCTGGAGCCAGTCTCCACAGAAACCCTGGGGCTGCACTGTCACAGCTGCTGCTGGGGTCTTCATGGACATGTCCTCAGCCCCGCAGGCAGGGGCTGCTGGGAAATGGAGTCTGGCCACCAGCCAGATCCACCATTTTGCCCACCCCTGTTCTAGGGGTATGGAGTGAGGATCCCTGGACGCCTTACTCAGCTCTACTTTTGGCATGCTGCATGACTCCTGTTTATGCAATAAAGGTAGTACTATTTCCCCATCTTTGTAAAGGTCTTTGAAGTGAATGGAGGAAAAATATTATGTGCATGCTGAGAACTAAACTAGGGAAATACTGCTGCTAAGAGTAGTAAATTAGATGCTCCACACTTCTTTGGCTAATTAAGGCCATCTTTTCTCACAAAGCCTTGCTCATTGGCTGCTGTACTACAGAAGCCCTATGGGCTTTGTATCTTGGCTGCTACAGAGGTGAGGGCTGATTCAGTCAGTGTCTTAGCATGAGTGGACTACTGACTCTTAGATGGAGCCTTCCAATCCTTCTTCTAAAAGCAGCCACACTCCTGAGTTGTCCTTTCCTTGTTGTCAAATGCAGCAACAGGTCTACTAGTGCCACTGCTAAAATGTCTCCAACGACTGGTCCCCAAGGAGTGACCCTGAAGCTGTAACCTGGGGCAGAGGGCTCTTTCCAAGCAGTGGATAACCCGTGTATTTGAACTAAGCAAGATCAGAAGGATTAAAAAGGATGACACATGGTGTTGAGAGACTGACTGAGGACACAGAGTCATTGATCAGATGAGGAAAAAGACTCCACTGGCAGGAAGCCAACTATTTTATTTTTAAAAGATTGATTTAAATGGACTTTTATGTTTTCTCATTTGAAGTAAATTTAAATGCCTTTGAAAGGTGCCAAATTGACAGAAGTGAAAGCTGAAGCCAAAACCTCTCCTAGAGCAGGCACTGCCCGGCAGGGGCACTGCAAACCACCCCACCTCAAGGGACCACCTGTTGCGACAGATAGGATTGTCATTGTCCCTGGGCTTTCTGCTGAAAGTCATACCACACATGTTGCTCGTACAGATTTAAATGATAGATTTCTGTTTTGTTGTTTTACACCAAGACTTAGGAACTGTAATGAAATATCTAATGCATATCACATACCAGAAGAAAGGACAGTTCAGCAGGCAGCCACAAATATGAGGAGTAACAACTTCTTTTCTTCCCCTGAAGATACTAGGTTTGAACTAGTGACCTAAGTAAAGAGAAAAAACTCCAGAGCTTGTTTCCAATTTCCTGAGCCATCTAATCTATTAACTATTTTTGTCTTGAAGCCAGGATAATAGCCTGGCTCAAAGATGTTCACAGCAGACCTGCAATAAGATATGCTTTCTTTGTTATTTGATTTAGCAAAAATTGTGTGAGTTAGGAATAATCAAAGTGACCAGTGTCACTTGGGGCTACTGGGGATAGGGGAAGGGAACAGGGGATAAGTCAGTCCCTTTGCAAAGTCCCTTTGACAACTCCCTCCTTCTGATTTAGAATCACAGAATCATAGAAAATTAGGGTTGGAAGGGACCTCAGGAAGTCTAGTCCAACCCCCTGCTACAAGCAGGACCATCCTCAACTAGATCATCCCACCCAAGCCTCTGTCTAGCCAGGTCTTAAAAACCTCCAAGAACAGAGATTCTGTCACCTCCCTGGGTAGCCTGTTTCTGTGCTTTACTACCCCCATAGTGAAAAAATTCTTCTTAATATCTAACCTAAACTTCCCTTGCTGCAACTTGAGACCATTGCTCCTTGTTCTGTCATTTGCCACCACTGAGAATAGTCTAGCTCCATCCTCTTTGGAATTGCCCTTCAGGTAGTTGAAGTCTGCTATTAAACCCCCTCTCAGTCCTCTCTTCTGCAAACTAAATAACCCCAGTTCCCTCAGCCTCTCCTCAGATGTCATGTGCCCCAGCCCACTAACCATTTTTGTTGTCCTCTGCTGGACTCTCTCCAGTTTGTCCAAACCCTTCTCTGCAGAGCTGTTGCCCAGCCAGTCAGTTCCCAGCCTGTACCAGTGCATGGGGATTGTTCCATGCTAACTGCAGGACTTTAAACTTGTTCTTATTGAACCTCAGGAGATTTCTTTTGGTCCAATCCTCCAATTTACTGAGGTCTCTCTGAATCCTAGGCCTACCCTTCTGTGTATCTACTGTTCCCCCCAGCTTGGTGTCATCTGCAAACTTGCTGAGGGTGCACTCCATCCCATCTTCCAGCTTGCTGATGAAGTTACTGAACAAAACTGAACCCAGGACTGACCCCTGGGGCACTCACCTTGATACTGGCTGCCAATTATACCAGTGCATGGGATTGTTCCATGCTAACTGCAGGACTTTACACTTGTCTTTATTGAACCTCAGGAGATTTCTTTTGGTCCAATCCTCCAATTTGTCTAGGTCATTCTAAATCCTAGCTCTACCCTCCAGTGTATATACTGCTTCCCCTAGCTTGGTGTCATCTGCAGACTTGCTAAGGGTGCACATTATGCCATCTTCCAGGTCACTGATGAAGACATTGAACAAAACCAGCCCCAGGACTGACCCCTGGGGCACTCCACTTGATACCGGCTGTCAACTAGACATCAAGCCATTGATTACTACCCATTGAGCCTGACAATCCAGCCAGTTTTCTATCCACCTTACAGACCATTTGTCCAACCTGTACTTCCTTAGCTTGCTTGTGAGAATATTGTAGGAGACTGTACAAAAGCCTTACTAAAGTCAAGGTATATCACAGCCACTGCTCTTCCCACATCCACAGAGCCAGTCATCTCATCATAGAAGGCAATCAGACTGGTCAGGCCCTTGGGGAATCCATGCTGACTATTCCTGATCACCTTCTTCTGCTCCAAGTGCTTAGAAATGGATTCCTTGAGAACCTGCTCCATGATTTTTCCAGGAAGTGAGGTGAGACTGACTGGTCTGTCATTCCCTGGATCCTCCCTCCCTGTCTCAAAGATGGGTGCTGTATTTACCCTTGTCCAGTCATCATGAGTTTTCAATGCTGACAGCCAGTGACTCTGCAATTACATCAGCCAACTCCCTCAGCACGTTTGGGTGCATCATGCCAGCCCCATGGACTTGTACCCAGCTAGCTTTTCTAAGTAGTCCCTAACCTGTTCTTTGTTACTGTTGGCTGTTCACCTCCTCCCCAAACTATTCTGCCAGGTGAAAAAGAATAAGGCATTGAGTACTTCAGCCTTTTCTGTATAATCTTTCACTAGGTTGCCTCCCCCATTTAATAAAGGACCCACACATTCCCTGATCTTCCTCTTGTTGTTGACATACTTGTAAAAACCCTTCATGTCCCTTGCTAGCTGCAACTCCAGCACAGTACTAGCACTTTGGCCTTCCTCATTTCATCCCTACATGCCCAAGCAATTCTTATATACTCCTCCATAGTTGTTTGTCCAAGTTTCCACTTCCTATAAGCTTCCTTTTTGTGTTTTAGCTCACTGAAGAATTCCCTGCTAAGCCAATCTGTTTTTTTGCCATACTGGCTAGTTTTCCTACACGTTTAGTTCCTTCCTGCTGTGCATTTTTCTTCCTCACCCACAGTATGGTGGCTGAGTCCTCCTCCCAGCAGCTAAACAACTTTTTACATTCATTCCCTCACGCCAGCATCTCCTTTGCCACACCTTGCCATAGGTTGAGCTTCTTCCCTCAACTTGCTTCTGTCTGTAAGATGTGATTCTATGTACTTGTCCTGAACAGAGCCCCCAGGGAGTGCTGCTAGCTGAGTGATTACTGCCTGTATCTGACAAAAGCCCTAACAAGGGGACAGAGCCAGTCCAAGCCCAGAAGAGTTGAAAAGGAGACTCCCCAAGCAACCAGGGGATGAGCAAAAAGGGATAGCAAGCAGGGCAGTTTGCAAGCAGCATATAGATCTGTTTGCACCCCTCCCTCACCACCCTTTGAAGGACAGCCTTTCAGGTAAGTTCATTCTTTAATTAAGGACAACTAACCTAGATATTCAAAGTAAGTAGCTAAAACTCAGCAGTTAGATCCATTTTAACCAGAGACAAGAGCAAGTAGGGAGTTTGCCAGAAACTCTCTATCTTCCTTCACTGTAAGCTTGCTGAGAGGAAGTAGATTAGCAGGGGAAAGGGAGTCTTTTGGCTAGAGACAGAAGTTACACACAAACCAGTTTAAGTCATCAGAAACTGGTTTAAACCTGTAACAGAACAGAAGCTCAGTGCACATAAACCAGTTTCAAAATGGCTGAAACTGATTAAAGACAAACCTGGTTGAATGTAGTATCAGACTTGACTTATTTAGATCAAACCAGTTTATGAAACTTCTGTCCCAGACCCCTTCCTGGTTCAAGTTAAATCACAGTTCCCCAGCATGCTTTCCAGACATAATAGAGCTGGGCTGGGCTGGGATGAGCTGAGCTATCTACCTGCTCCAGAGAGCAGGACTGTTCCTACACCTTTGCTCTCTAGCTGGAGCAGTGTGAGCTAGTTATCAAGGGGGTGGGGCAGGGGGCAAGCCTGGTTGGGGATGCAGCCCAGTGTGAAGGCGAGGTGGGAGGAACTGCTGTCCCAGGCAAACCCTAGCTAGGGTTTGGGGCCAGGGAAGGGGGTTAAACACTCTTCCCCCACTCAAACTTACTGCTGGCTGTGATTGTGGACTACACATCCCAGAGGCATCTGGAAACAGGAAGAAGAAGTGATGAGCAACCCTGCAGAGTCCTCCTACTATAATTCTGGACTATAAGTCCCAGAGACTTCAGGGAAAGCAGGAACAGGAAGTGAACACAGCCTGAGAGCTCAGCACCCCCAGCTTCTGGCATGAGCCACTGTAGGCATGTGGCTGCATTTCCTGAATCAAACTGTCACAGGGAGGACACAACGGACGGACCCCGAGGGGTCAAGGGGGATCTCTGGGGGCTGGAACACACCAAGGAAGGCAAGGAGAGAGAGAAAAAGAAGAAGAATCTCTTACCTGCAGCTGGAGCCGCGGCAAAACCGGAAGCGGTGGCAGGACCCACGTGGCTCATTAGCTGCATCTTTTTAAAACTGCGCCCAGCTGGGGAGAGGCACGGGAGGAGCCGGCACAGGGGGATAAAAGGCGTCACGAGCAAGGCAGTGGGGGAGAGACTGGGAAGTGGATCAGCAGGGGAGGTATTCCCAGGACCCCTTTTAGGGGATAGAGAAGGCAGGACTGACTCTCACGGAGCAGAAGGCTGCCTTGAAGACCATTGTGAGGAAGATGCCAGCAGTGGTCCAGAGGGAGAGGAAGCCGACGCATCACATCCTGATGGAGGACCCAAGGGAGGGAATCCAGGACATCAGAAAAACAAAGGGGGACAACCAGGGTTGGCCCCGAGGAAGAAGGGAGAGCGATGGAACCCAAGGCGTTGAGCCAGGTGGGATCAGTGCGGGTTACACATTCAAAGCTGGTCGGCACGTGACCGGATGATCGAAGCCCAACGGGTGCACAAATGTAAATATCTGTTCACTTCTGTTTCAATTTAATCTGTGCAGTTTAGGCTAAGATGCAAAGACTAAATCAGTTCAGCCTCGGACTTTTTGACTGTCTGTACCTAGCCTTCAGGATCAAGGGGCAGCAAACAGGCCAGCTTACATGGGAGTTTGCTAGGGGAGGTCTGCTTGATAAGGGGGACAGGAAGAGGTAGGCAGTAGATGTAAGTACCCCACAGAGATAGCTGGAGAGACACAATACCAGAGCCACTGCCACTGCCAGTTCTTCCTCTGCTTGCACCTGAAAGGTATCTGTCTAGGCAGGACTGCTCACCAAAGGTTCCACCCATGTCCTGGTTTGGTGCTGTGGAGACTAAGGCTTGCAGATTCCTCCCAGTGATGACCAGGTGGGGGAGTTTCTGCAATGTGAGCCATGCCTCCTGGTGGTGTCCCTCAGGCAGCAGGAAAAAGCTATAGGAGGAAAAGACAAGTCTCTGAAGCATATTCTGCCATGAGGATTTCATTGATGTGGTGCTAGAGGAGACCGCTAGGACTGCAGAGGAAGGACTGCCAGAGGTGGTGCTGGTGAAGGAAGAGAACATGGATTCCCAGGAAGGTGGAAGCTGGAAGCTTGTTACCTCTGATAGTAAGCAAAATTGTTCATCCCCACCTGCAGCAGTTTGTCTGGAGAACAGGTGGAGCCCTACCAACAAAAGAGGAGGAGCACATTCCATCAGTGGAAGAGGCCAGACCAGGCCTCCCCAAGATTGGGAAGATAGATACCACTGCCACAAAGAGAAAGTCATAGATGGTGGTGATCAGCAACTCCCATCTGCAAGGGAGAGAGGCATCTATCTCCTAGCCTGACCTGTTATCTTAGGAGGTCTGCTGCTTGCTCTGACTCTGTATCTGAGATGTCATGGAGGGATGTTCTTAAGATTCTTCTGGCCCTCTGACTACTACCCCATGCTACTCATCAATGTGGACACCAATGACACACCTGGGTGGGGGTGGGAGGGACCATGAGCAGATCAAAAGTGATCACAGGGCTCTGGGTGCAAGGGTGAAGGGGACAGGGGCTCAGGTGTTATTTTCAATCCTTCTGGTCAAGGGGAAGAGCTCATAGAGAAGCAAACACATCTTGCAGATCAATGCATGGGTGTGCAGATGGTGTTGACAGTAGGGCTTTGGCTTCTCTGACTATAGCTTGTTGTTCTGAGAAGAAAGATTGCTAAGAAGAGACAAAATGAAGAGACAGGGAAGAGCATTTTTGCAGACAGGCTCACTAACCTAGTGACAAAGACTTTAAGCTAGGTTCAGTAGGGGATGGAGACCAAAGCCTTGAGGTAAGTGGGGAAGTGGGTGACCTGGAGGAAGCGCAAGCAGGAGGGGGCAACAGGGAAGACCTCTTTATTCTTCCTGAGAAAGCAGGGCAATTAGCTATTTTCCTCAGATGTCTGTACATGAATGCACAGAGCCTGGGAAACAAGCCGGAAGACCTGAAAGTCCTCACACAGTCACAGAACTATAATGTTATTGGAATAACAGAGACTTGATGGAATAACTTGCATGACTGGAATACTGTCATGGATGGATATAAACTGTTCAGGAAGGACAGGCAGAAGAGAAGTGGAGGAAGAGTTGCTCTGTATGTAAAAGAGCTGTATGATTGGTCAGAGCTCTAATATGAAACTAGAGAAAGCCCTGTTGAAAGTGAGGTCAGAGGGAAGAGCAACAAGGGTGACGTCATGGTGGATGTTTACTATAGACCACTAGACCAGAATGAGGCTTTCTTCAAACAGCTAGCAGAAGTTTCCCAGTCAGAGGTCCTGGTTCTCATGGGGGACTTCAGTCACCCTGCCATCTGTTAGGAGGGTAATACAGAAGGAAATGGGCAATCCAGGAAATTTTTGGAGAGTGTTGGGGACAACTTCCTGGTGCAGGTGTTGGAAAGGCTGACTAAGGACTATGTTCTTCTTGATCTGCTGCTCACAAACCAGGAAGAATTGGTAGGGAATGCAGAAATGGATAACAACTTTGACAGCAGCAACTATGAGATGATTGAGTTCATGATCCTGACAAAAGGAAGGAAGGAGAATGACAGAGTAGGGATCCAGCACTTCAGAAAATCAGACTCTGACTCACTCAGGAAACAGATGGGCAGAATCCTCTGGAACACCAGTCTGAGGGAGAAAAGAGTCCAGGAGAATTGGTAGGAATTTAAGGAAAGATTACTAAGGGTGCCAGAATGAACCCAAACTACTGCACTAGTCAGCACAGTTTGGGGAGAAGGTGAGCAGCCAATGCTGGTGAAAGAAGAGGTTAGGGACTGTTTCGAAAAGCTGGATGTGTACAAGGCTATAAGGCTGGACATGATACAACTGAGTGTGCTCTGGGAGTTGGCTGGTGTGACTGAAGAGACAGTAGCTGTTTTCTATGAAAACTTGTGGTGATTGGGAGAGGTCCAAGACAATTGAAATAGGGCAAATAATAGTACCCATCTGTGGCAGCCAGATGACAAATGCCTGTAAAAAATACTTCATAGCAGTGGAAGGGAAGCCACAGTGGCAAGGAGAACCAACGGGGTCAACTCTGGTGTGGGCACATGAAACCACACCACCAACGCAAGCACACTTTAGGAGCACTTGCTGGCTCTGATTGGCAGGGCAGAA
>NW_017728995.1:56978512-56989466 GCF_001723915.1 Gavialis gangeticus
AGGAGAACCAACGGGGTCAACTCTGGTGTGGGCACATGAAACCACACCACCAACGCAAGCACACTTTAGGAGCACTTGCTGGCTCTGATTGTCAGGGCAGAACTTAAACAGCCAGATAAAAGACTACCAGGAACCTGCAGGAGGGGGCCTAGAAATGTATGCACGGAGCAGTGGAGAGCTGCGTCCCAGCATGGAATGCCCTGGGAGGGGTGACTGGTGGGAACTGTGGGGGAGGAGAGGAGCCAGCAGGTTCCAAAACCCCACGCCCCGATGCCAACGGACTTATTTCCCGCCCCTCGGCTCAAATTGCCACGGCGGGGACACTTACCGTTCGCAGGTGCGCCCAGGATAAAGGAGAAGAGGTGGTCCGGCTCAAGATAAAAGAAGTGCCGACGGTGGCTCCAGAGGTGGAACCGGAAGCGTTCCATCAGCCCATAAAAAAGGAACTCGAAAAGATGCTGGAACAGAGGATTATTGCACCTTCCCGCAGCCCATGGCGTAGTCCCCTAGTAGCGGTAGAAAAACCGGACGGGAGCTTAAGGCTATGCGTGGACTTCAGAAAGTTAAATGCTATGTCCCAGTTTGATGCATTTCCAATGCCGCAGGTCAGTGAGATGGTAGAACATATAGGACAGGCAAAGTTTATTTCTACCCTCAACCTGTCCAAGGGATATTGGCAAATCCCGTTACGGAACGAAGACCAACCTAAAACAGCGTTTGGCACGCCATGGGGTTTGTTTGAATTCAGGAGAATGCCTTTCGGTCTGAGTGGGGCTGCAGCCACCTTTCAAAGGCTAATGGACTGGGTCCTGGCGCCTCATGAGAGCTACGTGGCAGCCTACATAGATGACATTGTAATATATACAGAAACCTGGGAGCAGCATATAAAAGCCCTTAAGGCCATTCTATGAGAGCTCAGACAGGTGGGTTTAACCGCCAACCCAAAAAAATGCACCATAGGAAAAAGAGAAACCAAATATCTCGGGTTCTTGGTGGGACAAGGCCGCATAAAACCCCTCATTGATAAAGTAAAGGCCATTCAGGACTATATAGCTCCCATGACCAAGAAACAGATGCGGGCCTTCCTAGGGCTGGCAAGCTATTATCGGAGGTTTATCCCAGAATTCACCGAGATAGCTAACCCTCTAGTTGAAACCACAAAAGGGCAAAAAGCAGGCAACGTCGAATGGAACAAAAAACAACTGAAGGCATTTGGAGACCTGAAAAAGGCCTTATGTCAGGAGGTAGTTCTACATACACCCAACTTTGATCTTCCTTTCACGCTACAGACGGACGCCTCAGCTTACGCCCTAGGAGCGGTGTTATCCCAAGAAGTCGAGGGAACAGAGCGACCGATAGCCTATGCCAGCCGGCGGCTCAATGACCATGAAAAAAAGGTACTCTACTATTGAGCGGGAATGCCTGGCGATCTGATGGGGAGTAGATTATTTTAGATTCTACCTCCTAGGGTGGGAATTCAAATTAATTACTGACCACGCTCCATTAAGATGGCTGAACACAGCCAAGACAGACAATGCGCGCATCATGCAGTGGGCCCTGGCCCTCCAACCTTTTCAATTTCGTGTGGCGTACAAGCCAGGAAGGGCCAACACAGTAGCTGATTTTCTGTCAAGGTGTGAAGACAAAGAACTAGGGGATAAGGAGGATGGAGCTAAGGAGCAAAGGGGGGTGAGAAGAACGCCTAGCAGTATCTTGAGGGGTGGGATATGTGGGGGAGGAGAGGAGCCGGCAGGTTCCAAAACCCCACGCCCAGACGCCAACAGACTTATTTCCCGCCCCTCGGCTCAAATTGCCAGGGCGGGGACACTTACCGTTCGCAGGTGTGCCCAGGATAAAGGAGAAGAGGCGGTCCGGCTCAAGATAAAAGAAGCGCCGACGGCAGCTCCGGAGGTGGAGCCGGAAGCGGGCGGCGGAGGAACCGAGGCCGGCAGGAGCATCCAGGGACAGACACAAGCAGCCAGGAGCTATGGCAGGACCTTTTGGGGTAAGGGTAGTTCCCCAACAGGGCTTGGGAGCTGGGGAGGAACCGGCCCAGCCCAGCCACAGACTGTTTTGAGTCAGCGGGAATGGCTCGGTCCGGCAGGGGCCGGCCGGCTGTATTTTCTCTAGTACGGGGCACTCACAGAGGGTGAAGGTGCCTCATCTGAGATTGAGAGGGGCAAGTGGACCTCGAAAGCCCTAGAGCAGGCTGAGGAGCTCAATGGAAGCTCGAGAGAAGGTGTTAACACCCGCAGAGGACAGGGAAAGACCAAGGGGGCCCACGAAGGTCCAGGGGGCCTCCAGGCTCTGGGGAATCCCTGGCTGTCAGCATTAAGTTGTTTCTTATCTTTCTGTTTGTGGATCCTGGGCACGGTCTCCCGACAAGGGGGTGGACCAGGTTGACGGTCACCTGCATGGTGGAATGGGCGAAGGTGTAGGGGCGGCGGAGCCCTCAGCATCGTGGGACCTCTAGGACCCAGGAGTCTCATCTTTGGACGGACAAGCTCCGGAGTATCAACACTGAACCAGGTTATCATCAAAGTCGTGGCAGGCGGTCCGGACGTGCCCTGCCTACAAAGGAGTGGTTTGGGTCACCCCAAAGGCGGTCCTGACGCACGGGAACGGAGGTTATGGCAAAAAGCAAAGACATTGAGAACCCCCCCGACAGGAACCAAAACTGACTCCCATGATTGAAGGCTCAGAGGAGCTTACAGACTTACTCAGAAAAGTTGAGTGGCTAGCAAATGACAAGAATGCAGTAGGAGAAGAGTGAGAGAGAAGAATCAAATGAGTAAGTAAAAAGGGGAGTGTGATACATTACTATATAATTCACTCTCTATTTTGGTCTATGGAAAGTGAACTGATATGAGAACATTTATGAAGGATGAGTCATGAGGAGGACGTAGAGAGTGAGGTGGAGTAGCAGGGCTGATTACCCTAAGAGTTCAACAGTTTACGGACTCTCTAGTGAGGGGACCACAAAAAGACTGTCAATGCTTACTTACCTTATTGGGACTCTTAACAGCTGGTTGGTGTTAGATGGGGTCTAGGGGAGGCAGAGCCCCACAAGGCAGCACCTAAGCAGACAGAGTGCCATGATCAGGGAACAAAATACCTTCCTCCCATCAGCAACAAATTTCAGTATCAAAGCCATAGCAGGTGAGAGAATTTGGCACTATAGCAGTTGAGTCATCAAGCCAAACTGTATATCCCAAAAGGTACAGATCCAGGGAGTTGTGCTGAAAGAAAAAACATTGGTCTAAAGAACGACATGGGGGAATACGCCGTCTTCAAGAAAGTGAAGAGGAGGATCCAGGGAACTACAGATGAGTCAGCTTAACCTTAGTCTCTGGAAAAATCATGGAGCAGGTCCTCAAGGAGTCAATTTCTAAGCACTTGGAAGAGGAAAAAGTGTTTGGGAGCATTCAGCATTAATTTGCCAAAGGTTAGTCAAGCCTGACCAACCTGGCTCTGTGTATTCAGGAAAAGCAGTGGATGTGATATACCTTGACTTTAGCAGGGCTTTTAATAATGGTCTCCTACAACATTCTCAGCTAAGAAAGTGTGGGTTAGATGAATGATCTGTAAGGTAGATAACTGGCTGGATTGTCAGGCTCAATGGGTAGTAGTGAATGGTTTAATATCTAGTTGGCAGCCAGTATCACATGGAGTGCCCCAAGGGTCTGTCCTGGGGCTGGTTTTATTCAACATCTTCATCAGCCATCTGGAAGATGGGATGGAGTACACCCTCAGCAAGCTTGCAGATGACACCAAACTGTGGGGAGTAGTAGATATTTTGGAGGGTAGGGTTAAGATTCAGAGAGACCTTGATAAATTGGAGGATTAAACCAAAAGAAATCTCCTAAGATTCAGTAAGGACAAGTGCAACGTGCTTCACTTTGTACCAGTCCATGGAATTGTTCTGTCCTGACTGGAAATGACTGGCTAAGCAGTAGCTCTGTAAAAAGGGACCTGGGGGATACAGTGGACAATAAGCTGAATGTAAGCAAACAGTTGTCCTTTGTGCCCCTGTTGCAAACAAGACTAACCATATACTGGGCTGCATTAGTAGCATTGGAAGCATTGCTAGCAGATTGAGGGAAGTGATTTTTTCCCACCTCTATTTCATAGAATCATAGAAAATTAGGGTTGGAAGGGACTTCAGGAGTCTACCCCCCCTGCTCAGCAGAATCATATGCAAATAGATCATTTCAGCCATGAAATATTTGGCACTGGTGAAGCCACATCTGGAGTACCGTGTCCAGTTTTGTCCCCACCCCTCCACAAAGGATGTGGACAAATTGGAGAGAGTCTAGTGGAAGATAGAAAAATGGTTAGGGGACTGGGGAACATAACAGAGCTGAAAGAACTCTGCTTATTTAGTCTGCAGAAGAGAAGACTGAGAGGAGATTTAATAGCAACCTTCAAGTACTTGAGGGTTGGTTCTAAAGAGGATGGAGCTAGACTGTTCTCAGTGGTGGCAGATGACAGAACAAGGAGCAATGGTCTCACGTTGCAGCAAGGGAAGTTTAGGTTACATAGTAAGAAAAACTCTCTCACTAGGGAGTAGTAAAGTACAGGAACAGGCTACCTGGAGAAGTGAAATTTTGATTTTTAGCAGTTTTTAAGAGCTGGCTAGACAAAACCTTGGGTGGGATGATGGAGTTGGGTATGGTTCTGCTTTGAGTAGGGGGCTGGACTAAAAGACCTCCTGAGGTCCCTTTCAACCTTAATTTTCTATGATTCTGTGACTGGTGAGATGGCATCTCTGACACTTTCTGCAGCAGCATCTATCACTGCATATATCTTCAGTGATGAAACTTAAAAAAAGAAATCAAGTGAATGCATATGTGATAGCAAGTTAAAAATAATAGTAGGTGTCTGGGACTGTGATGTTGCTTGACTTCCCCAGGGTTATTCAGACACTCAGAACAGCTTATGTCAGCCTGCTATGGTACTCTACTATTAAATGGCTGCTGTACTATCAACTGGGGAGTACAGGTGTTCACTGCCATGGCTTGTATATTTTAGGTGGTCAAAAATTGAAAAACCAGGAGCATAGTGAGTGCAAATTGGCAAGCATGCCATGCTGTCTTCAAGGTAGCGCAGGTATTGTGGATTCCTTGGCAGACCACAGAGAGAATTCTGTCACAGTCTAGGCTTCCCTAGACCCTGTCAAATGTGCACTCTCCCCTAAGGTTGGAGCAACCTGAGTCTCACAAAGCAAGCAGACTGAATTTCCTTCTGACCCCTTCGAAGGAGTTGCCTATCCAAGATGGACCTCAGGTGCAGTGGCAGGAAGAGCAGCAGGGCCATGAGTAGAAAAGCTTCCATGACCTCTGTGCTATATCTGTTTTAGAGAAAGCCAGCTTGAACTTCAAGTGTCACTTTGGCCTTCATTTGCCATTAAAACACATCAGTCTTATTTCACACACCTGCTTTTCAATTCTGATTTATGAGGAAAGGCTTTCATTTAGAGGCATGATACATACATATATATACATGAGACTAAGACCAGGTACAGACATTACACTTTTACCAGTGTAAGTGAACAGAAACCAGCCTATATCCATAAGGGAACAGAAGTTCAACACACAAAACTGGTCTATACTTGTAACAGAACAGAAGTTTGTCACACATAGACTGCTTTAAAAATGGTGGAACCCGGTGTAACGCTTCTTCCAGCCAAAGAACGAATGTGTGTTCTGTTTACTACCGATCTAAAGTACGCTGCTTACAGAAAACCGCATAATTTAGATTGATTTTTGTTTCAGGTTTTTTGAATATCTAACCTAGCCTAGGAAGGCCATTTATACCATTAAAAAGTGAAAGGTCTTTCTGATTTTTCACAACACTGCTTTTTTTTTTTTTTTTTTTTTTTTTTTTTTTTTTTTTTTTTTTTTAACAAGAACCACAAAACTTTGCTTTGGCCTGAAACTTGACACACAGGATATGAAGTCAGAAGCAATTGTTTTTAACGCACATACTGGAAGACTACTGAAAAAAAAATCAACAACACAGGGCCTAATACAGCTGTCCTGCTGTACCTAGAAACCCTGTGAACTTCAACAGCAGTGGCCTGTGAAGAGAGAGTGCCAAAATTAAAAACAAAAAATACCACAGAGCACTTTTTCTTCATTTCACAATGGCATATTGCCAGTAGAGAAATTAAATTAACTTTGCCCTTTTAAAAGTGTATTTATACATAGAACAATCAGAGTAATTTCAATTTGGGAATGGGTAATTAGCAACATTTTTAAACCCAAAGATGTCACAAGGGACAAATCATTTTAGTTGGTAATGGACTGCTATGATTCCACTGAATCAATGATCTGCAAACTTAAAATTTTCCAACTGGGGCTTAAAATGAGATTGTAATAACAGCACCTGCACTGATGCAGCAGTTGTTGCTGTCAATTGCGTCTATATTATTTAGACAGGGTTTGCAGTTGGATGGAGGCATTATTGCCTATAAAGATATTGATTAGTAAACTAAAATTCTCTTTGTGCACCTTAACACATTACACTTTAAAAACTCAGAAGGCATCACAACAGCCTCTTGAGTCAATACTTCATGTTTTATTAACTCTCTACTTACAAAATGTCTTGATTAGGAGAATTTAGTACATTTGCAAACTGCTAATTGAGCTTTTACTTGAGAGGACTGTTACAGACTGTCAAGCAAATATAAGCTTATCATGTTTCTAACACAGAGCTTATACAAATAGAAACAAAATTTGCTACTTACCCATAAGCAGTGCAACAGGTCAAGTGAAAGGGTCATGGGATCACTTATTTTCTCTGAATTTCACTAAATCCATCTTCAATAATGGAAAATTACTACTTTAGACATGCCATGCATTACTGTATACAGCTACCCAAGCCTTGAATAAGCTAGGCTGAGTACTGGAAGCAGTAGAACAGCATTAGCATAGTGGTCCACCTGGATTAATATTCCTTGCTTCTCAGCAGCACTTATTAGCCGAGGCAAACTGTGTTAACAGAGCTATTCTGCTTCAGTACCCCGGCTACATCATTCAGAGCTAGCTTGGGTATCTCTGTATTGCTGCACCGAGATATGTAGACATACTTTTTATTAAATGATAGGCAAACCAAAAAACTATCCCATACTGGCTTAAGTGATTTAGCTCCATCTTGCCAGAATAATTTCCAAAAATGAAGCAGAACTATATCAGTACTAGAGTTGTAGAGCATGGTAATTCTCTGCCTATGAAACACGCTGCACTTTATTGGAATGTGCTCTGATTTCAGAAGATGACTGTGGATGCTTAGCCTGATGCTTTCCTTAGATACCCATCATTAACCATTTGAAGATAGGAAACCAAATTCTTCTTTGGGTCAAACCCCTGTAAATCAGTGCAACTCTGTAAACATTGAAGGAAAATAGAACAGGGACTTAAGAGATCTTCTCACCTCTTACCTTGTTATAACAACATGAATAGGTATTTATTATCAGCATAGTGCAAGAAAGCAAGGAACAAGGTGTCTGGGATACCACCTGAGATCAGAGCCCCATTGTGTTAGGTAACACACAGAGCAGAAGATGGCCCCTGAGCAGAAGGCTTACAATTTAAAAGGCAAGATGAGCAAACAGGTATAAATTAAAACAAACAAGCAATTGGTCAAAAGTATACCAGTTTTTCCCTAGTTTTTTCTTGGATAACTTCCCAGTCTCCTGAAAATTAAATAAAGCTATTCACTTTCATTCTGTTAGTTTAAAACTTACCCTCAAGGATCTCCTGACATCTCGTTATATGCCAATGCTTTTCTTTTGTATGTGCTGGTAGTGCAGGTAAAAAGAAGGTAATATTTCATTTGAAAACCTGCAAGAACTAGAGCTGCCCTTATCCCTGTCTGCTCTGAATGAGAGATACAAAGCCATTCTTTCACTGACAAAGCACAAAGTTCCAAAATCATATTTGCTGATGTATAGTCGTAAGAAAAGCTACATTGTTATGTGGTATATTATAACACTAGAGAGTGCCATTTAGATCTACTCAGACCTAAACAGGCCTTTGGTTACTGTTCAATAGCTAACAGCACAGAGGAATAATGTGCACAGTATCATATCCAGTCACCTTTGACATCCCAGCCCAAACAGCTTGATAATCCATTCACAGTTGGGGTCAGTCTTTAGGACAAGTCCAGAGTAAAACTTAAAGTCATGTCTCTGGAGCCAGAGCAAGATGTTACAGTTGCTCAGCCACCATACCCCTGCTTGCCTAGAATAGGCAGCCTTGCAGACCTACAATGTCCTGAGAGAAGTTCAGAAAAGACTGTTCCTTGGTGACCTCCAGTGAATCCTTTCAGGGATGTGTACCAATGATTTCTACTTCCAAGGACATCTGAAGGTTGTCACACTATATTGGAGCCAGGGATACTTAAACTGCAGGCCAGATCTGGCCTTCAGGGTTCCCCCCTGACCCAAAAACTTGGCAGCAGAGGTGGGGGGGTGACGACAGATAGTTGCTGCTTCTCTGCTGCCATATTCCTGGATCCTGGGGAGCCCCATGGGCTGGAAAGCATAGGCCTGCATGCTAAATTGAGCAAGCAGAGCTAAACGGGGCAGTGCCAGGCTGAGTGGGGCAGCATAGAGTGGGATGGGACCAAAAAGGGTGGCATAGGGCCAAGCAGGGCCTGATCCTGGCATGCAGGCCTGATCCAGCCCATGGGCTGGCCCCATACCACTTACCTAGTCTGTAGGTCCCAAAGATTAAGCACTACTGTATTAGAGTGTTCAAACCGTGAGCTGGGTCTTTGTGTCAGAGATGCTCTTTTGCTGTTTCTGTGAGAATTTACCCAAATACAGCCAGGCTAGACAGCTTTGAAATTTCTTTCATTAAGTTTTCTTGTGGGAAACGAGTACAAGTGTCTGTGACCGTATAAGATACTCAGTGGTGATGCACAGGGGGAGCACGGGGGTGCACATGGGAGCGCTGGTGCCCCCCCTGTGAGCACCAGCTGGGGAGCAGGGCTGCCAGATGAAGCGGTCATGCTCCCAGGTGGTGCATGAGCAATGGCTGGGGAGCAGGGCTACCAGCAGAAGCACTTGTGGAAGTCCCGGGGCCTCTCCTAAAGTGCCATGGCTGCTTTTTGGTGAGTGAGATTGGCCGTGGAGAGACCCGCCGCCCCACCTCCCGGTCAGTGTGATCGGCCTCAGGGAGACCCGACCCCCCCCCCACCCACTTACTGACTGGTCACTGGGGGGGAGGCACCAGTCCCCCATGAAGATAGTGACATTCTACATAAGCACAAGCAGCTGAACTAAGCTTGTATATGCAACTTTCCTCACTTCTGAGCACTTGACTTTGCTACATCAATGTTATTTTAGTATATGAGGGATGTCTGTATTTAAGATAAAAAGATACACACATTCGTTAATGTTACTAACCAGGGAAGGCTTAGAAAACAAGTATATAAAACTAAGTAAATTCAAATTAAAGCATCCTGCAACATAAAACCTGTTCAGGTTAAATACTCTGTATATGCTATTACATGCATTCACAAATTTCAACATACAGACATAGAGACCATAGTCTGACCTTCATAATACTGCCTTCTGCCCAGTAATTCCAGCATTAGGGAAAAATATTTTTCCCTATTACGCATGTGCATGTTAGCAAACTCAGTAATTTTTGTTTAAATTAGATCACTGGATTTTTTTCAAAAAGCTATCTCCTTAGAGATGAATTTACCAATTTACCAATTCCCTTGGTAAACTTTGTCTTCTTTGTCTTGTATTTGATGAGTCTAGCTTAGCCAGACAAAACAGTTTCTATTGCAATATTATTATGAGCCCCTGATCAGAGAAACATTAAAAGAAATTTCTTAAACAGCCTAAAACAGGTACAATTTAGGCAAGTCTCAGAAAGGCTCATCCCACCATTTTAACAGCCAATCTGTCTCTAGCAATAAAGTTACAAATAAGTATTATAGACCAATGGTGTCTTTTCTATCTTTGCTTTCCTTTTGTATATATTTTGTCTTCAAGAAAGAAGGATCGGATTTCAACAGCTCTAGGTTAACTCAAGGGAACACCATCCTCATTACAGAGTAGATTATCAGCCTAAGAAAATGTTGCACCCAGGCCACAGGCTGAATCTTCAGCTTGACAAAGAAGTCTGGATTTAAAATACCCTCAACACTTTATTTCAATAGTTTTGTGTGTGCATAGGAGGGGAGTTAGGGGTAATACCCAAGTAAGAGCTTGAGGTAATTTTCCAAAGATGCCAGTAAGGCTTGTAGGATGCGATGACGAGGGTTGAACAGAGATGTTATAAGAAACATTGGGGCTGGACTCGATGACCTTCCAAGGTCCCCTCCAGCCCTAATGTCTATGAAACCTAATGTCTATGAACCTGATTGGGCCATGCAGGAGAAAATCAGGGCTGTACAAGGGACCAGAAAAGGGAAGAGAGAGACTTATCTGTACTGAGGGTTCTCTTTTTTCATAGATTTCATAGACATTAGGGCTGGAAGGGACCTCGGAAGATCATCGAGTCCAGTCCCCCCCCCGAAGGCAGGAAGTCAGCTGGGGTCATAGGATCCCAGCAAGATAAGCATCCAATTTACTCTTGAAGGTGTTCAATGTAGGTGCTTGAACCACCTCCGTTGATAGGCTGTTCCAGACCTTGGGGGCTCGGACAGGAAAGAAATTCTTCCTTATGTCCAGCCAGAAATGGTCTTGCCGTAGTTTATAACCATTCAACCTCGTCATCCCTTGGGGTGCTCTGGAGAACAAACATTCCCCCAGATACTGGAGGCCACCCCTGAGAAACTTATAAGTGGCCATTAGATCTTCCCTGAGCCTGCGCTTTTCCAGGCTAAAGAGCCCCATGGCTCTCAGCCTGTCATCGTAAGGTCTGTTTTCCTGACCTCTGATCATGAGCATGGCTCTTCTCTGGACTCTCTCAAGCTTCTCCACATCCTTTTT
>NW_017728995.1:56989914-56990969 GCF_001723915.1 Gavialis gangeticus
GGGGGGCTGCTGTGCCCTCTTGCTGCCTTTCCTCTGCAAATTTGAGTTGGGGCTTTTTGCCTCAGTGCACATGCACAGACATGCACTTTGGTGTGGGGCAAATTGTGCCACTTGGGGCAAAATAACCCTGCCTGGCTCCTCATGGATCTGCAGCCAGGGGGAGCCTGGTCCCAGCAGTATAAAAAGCTGCCCTGTCTTGGCTCCAGCAGTACAAAAAGCTGCCCTGGCAAGTAGTTCAGAGCTACTCACTCTCAGAAGCTTCTGGGGCCCATCCAATTGGTACCTGGGGACACTACCTCTTGTGCCAGCTGGACTGCTGCAGCAGCCCTGAATGTTCCCTGCACCCTCTGTGCACTGCAACTGTCTGGTAGTGGAGGCTGCTGCCTGGCTGTGACCTACTGCACACCTGCCAGACCTGGATAGGGACTGCACAGCCAGTAGAGGCATCTGCCCCCTGGGCCAGCTGCCAGTGGGCTGTGGCTGCAGAGTTGGCCTTTGTGCAGCACTACTGCCATGTGTGCCCCTGCCTGGCCATCTGGGCAGCTGTCACCCAGAAGATGTTCCCAGTGCAGTGGTCTGCTTTGAACCGTCAAAACACATTCTCCTAGCCCCAACTGGCCAAGAGGTCAGCCACAGCCAGCTGGGTTCAATGTGCCAGCTCTGAGCAGGCTCCTCTGCCTCGGTCCTGCCACTTGCCTTCCTAGCAGGAATTCTGGTGTTCCCCATTTGAAAACTGAAAATCCCACCGCGGCACTTCCAGTTTCTCCAAGCCCCCATGGCCCAGGGGCATAACAGGCTGCATGGGGCCATGTGGGCCCTGCCTCCCTGTCCCGCAGGGCCTGCAGGATGGGTGGCGATGTGGCAGGAGGGGCAGAAGGACACCCCATACATGGTGGGAGAATGACTTCTAAATATCTATACATTTTGCAGTTTGCCTTTGGTTTTCTTAGCATAGAGCTCCCCTTGACTTCTTCACTAACCAGGATGTGGGGACAGATGCCCCTGCAGCTACAGCTCCCGCCAGCAGGTCTCATCCTGTCTGGCAGCTGGGCATG
>NW_017728995.1:56991984-57001282 GCF_001723915.1 Gavialis gangeticus
CACCCCCCATTTGCACCCCCAGACCCCCCCGATGGCTGCCCCACCTGGCTCCAGCCTCCCAGCACTTTAAAAAAAAAAAAAAGCCCAGCACTCACCAGCTGTAGGAGCTGCCATGGGGGTCGCTGGCAGAGCCTCCCTGCACAACACAGAGGAGCAGGCAGGGGATGGGGTCGGGCAGCAATCCAGTGGGCTTGGGGAGCTGGCAGAGGTTGGGGCTGGTGGGGGTTCCCCCATGGTCCCCTCCTCTAAACCCCCATACCCCCTCCTTACTGGCATGGAGCCCGGGTCCGGCTCCCTGCAGAGGCAGGTAGCGTGCTTCAGCACTGGCTACCAGAGCGTCTGTGTGGAAGACTGAGCCTCCAGTTTCCTCAGGGCATGGTCTCAGACTGTGCCCTGCCCCAGTTTTTCCCCTGCACTTTTTTGACCCCTGGATATCCCGGGATCTAATTTTGCCCCCGTGCTGCAAATCTGCAGTGTAGGGAATGTTTTTTCATTCCCACACATGCCTCCTGCAGCATCTCAAAGGGCTCTGAGACGCTGCAAGATGGACGTGCACACATGTGGACGCACCCAAGTGGATTTAGTGCATGAAGCACATCTGTCCATATATGACATCTATGAAGAAGGACAGCAGTGGTACAAACTAAGTACATCTTAAACTATATCCTAATGGATGAAATGGTGAATCAAAGTAAAAAGTAAAATAAAAACAATATTTT
Organism: Gavialis gangeticus; assembly: GCF_001723915.1. NCBI lineage: Eukaryota > Metazoa > Chordata > Crocodylia > Gavialidae > Gavialis > Gavialis gangeticus. Next base: position 56,992,704 of record NW_017728995.1, read on the forward strand.
GTCTTTAAAAATATGGTGCAATCTTTCATCTGTCACATAGCCAAGATATGCAAGGCTGAGCTCTTAATGGAGGCAAATGGCATGCAGGGGAAGGGAATTGAAAAAAAGAATCTACTCTGGGTTACTTAAACTGGGTTGCTTAAATTTGTCATTGTGTTCTACATGTTTCAAAATTGTACCCATAATAGCTTGCAGTTCTTTACAAAGGTCAATGTAAAATCATTTTCTCTGTTACTTCTTGCTTCAGAAACCAGTTCCTTGCCTGCCTGCTGTCCTCCTGAACTTTGTTAATGAAGGCAAAGTTCTGTTGAGTTATCACTCTGACCCTTCAACTTTATTATCTGGAAAACCATAAACTTTATCCATGAAAAGATATAAAAAGGAGAGACTTACAAAACATTCTTTCTGCAGATCTTCCTTCCAGGCTCACCATTTGATCTGTCCTTCGATTTAAACTCTTAGCCACAATGCCTGCTGATTACAATGGAACGTGGGAAATGGAATCCAATGAAAACTTTGAAGCCTACATGGTTACTTTAGGTAAATAAAAAATAATATATATACTGATATATTGTACATACTTAGGGACAAAAGTTTTTATTTGTAAATTATGCTTTAAAAAAAAACCTAATAGCAGACAACTCTTACTTCTGTAGTATGTTTTGAACATAATATTTTCTGGCAACCACACCAAAAATCATATGCTTGCTATAATGTATCTAGATGAACATGGGCAGTTCTCTCAGCAAATAACAAAATATTTCAGAGCACTGGAGCAAAAAAAAATAGCCATTAGCTCTTAATAATACTGCAGTTGAATTAGCAGATATAGTTGAAAATTTGCATGGTAAAGACTATAAGAATTCGTCATAAGGCAAAAGTTTCTAACAGTTTTTATGGGACTGTAGCTCCACAGCAATAAAATTTAGGGTTTTAACTAGAATCCTTTTCCTAGATGCTAGAATACCATCATCATAGCGTTAATTTAGTGCAAAGAGCAAGTTAAGGAAGCTTGACTTATGAGGTAAGATCAAGCTTTTGATTGTGCCAATTCCAATCCTATTTTCCTTCATATTACCATATTCAATTACTATAAATGACAGAGAGAGAGTTTTATAATGGATAAATGTATCTTTTTGCTTTGACTATCATTTTACATTTCAACTTTTCAATACAAATATCTTTTCAAATGCTTTTGTTCATATGCAAATAAATATATCTTACCCTTATCTTATAGGTATGTAAATTTGGTCCTTAGGTGAAATCCTGGCTCCACTGAGGTCAATGGTAAATCACCTGTTCATTTTAATAGATGCATCAGGCCTTTATTTTGATGAATAGGCACTGAATCACAGAAGCAATTAACATTTTTAAAAATTATTTTGGTATTCTCTGAAGAAATTGATTGTCTCATTTCCATTGTTCCTGTAATAGGGCTGCATTCCCCAAAGTGCAAAAAATGTAGAAAGTAATTTTGTACAGGAATGAGAAATGGAATGAAAAGGGTCAGAGACCCTTCCCATACCCCCAACTACAGGTATTCAACCTGACTGCTTAACCAGGTGCAGAATAAGTTGTTCTCCCTGCTTGTGAAGTCTACATACTTTACAAACTTTAGATCAGATAGTCAGATCAATGATAAAAAAATAATGGCAGTTGGCTAATTAAAGCTAGGTTGTCAGGGAAGGGTATTTTATTAGTCTGAACTGCAAATTAAAAAGCAGCAAACATTGTCAGTTTTTAGTTTTTCTCCTAATAACAATTTACAACCTTTTGGGGCCCAATCCTGCATATACCCAAGTAGCCTTTATTCATATAAGTATTTACATTGACTTGTAAATAGAGATCTGTTGTCATTTTCTCCTATAGTTTGCCTTTCACACTAACTTTTCATGGTAGCTGACATCACTGTAACGCTGACACTGGCAAACGAGTCTTGTTAGAACAAAGTCGCTTGCACTTTTCCTCAGAACCAGAGATCAGATTTATCAGACTTATGCATTTTATGCATTAATAACCTGATGGTGTATACTAAGGCAAGCTGTTGGAAAGCTAAAGGACTGGATGGTTCAGATACTGAAATAGGTACTTGTAAACATGTGATGCAATAAAAAGAGCTCAATGTACTGGAATCAGTAAGAGCACCTAATTTATCCACCTTTAGGTAGATAATAACATGTTAGGAAAAATATATTCGTCACACATGGAAGCAAGCTAGGCGATTACACAACAATTTTCACAACATTCTGAATACATTTTTTAGTGATTAATTTATGATGGATGGCTGTCAGAAGTCCTAAGTTGAAGCTAACAAAGTTTAGTGCTTTGGCCAGCTTGCTAATAGAGTTTTATCCACATCACTGAACCCTAATGCTTACTTTTCAGCCTATTCAAAAAGACAAAGACAGGAATACATAAAAGCAAAATTGTCACCTTGCACAATTTTACCATGAGTCTATGATATTTCAGATATTTTTCTGAAAACCCAAGCTTCTGAAGGTGAGAATCTTAGCTTCTGCTTTTTTAGAAAAGTATGTTTTTAGCCTTTGTATTTTTCAGAGGGAACACTGAAAAGGCTTAGGTTCCTCTAAGACACCATAAAAGCTCAGAAGTGTTTCAAAATAATGATTTTAACATAAAACTCATGCATTTGGGGGTGAGGGGAGGGAATAACAGATGATTTTTGCTGGCTGTGTTGTTGGCAAGGCAGCATACAGAAAACTGACTTTTTGATTGCTCTGGGTGACTTTGCAAAGTTCTCTTAACAGCTGGTATATCCATCTTATTTCTAGTGTGGCCTCTGCGTTCACCTTAGGTATGTTGTAACTCTTTTCTAAGAGGATCAGTAGGTTTTATAACATCTTTTAATTTGATGGGGGCATCGCACAACGTTGTTTTCTCCTTCAATCCTTGGGTATCACCAAGTACATTGTTGTATTGGTGCATTTAACTCAGCCATACCTGCTCATACATATTCATTTTTAAATCTTATCAAGCAACCCAGCAGTTGTTAGTAATATTCATGTCTTCAGATCAGTGTTTCCACCTAGAATTTAAGCTGCAAGTTTTACTTCAATTCATGAGGAGAGGTAGGTAGCCCTGTTAGTCTGACATACAGATGGTATGGCAGGGTGGCACCTTAAAGACAGACTCATTAACATCTAACGAGTTCATTTTTAAGACTTGTTCTCAACCAAGTTGCCTTGGCACCCTAGAGTTCCTTGAGATCTTTTTAAGGGGGCCTCAGGGTGCTGCTCAAAACGAGGTATGCAAACACCTACACGTGATTCACAAAATCAACCAAGAGATTTCAAATAGAATCTACAGTGTCAAGAAGAGTATGATGTGTTGTGGCTTTTCTGAGGGGTTTTTTTTTGCAGCAGTAGCATAATTGCTGTGTCATTTTTCCATAGTCAAGAAATGACTGGAAAGCTAAGAGCTCATATTTTCCAAGGTGTGCCCTGAGTTTAAAAAGGTTGAGAATTAGTGTTTTAAGGTTTCACTCGGCCCTGCCTTCTATTTAAATTCAGTGAGAGGCAGGGTATGTATTAATTAGAATCATAGAAAATTAAGATTGGAAGGGACCTCAGGAGTTCATCTAGTCCAACCCCCTGCTCAAAACAGGACCGTCCCCAACTAGACCATTCCAGCCAGGACTTTATCAAGCTAGGCCTTAAAAACCTCCAAGGATGGAGATTCCACCACCTCTCTAGGTAACTTGTTCCAGTGTTTCACCACCCTCCTGGTGAGAGAGTTTTTCTTAATATCCAGCCTAAACCTCCCTTGCTTCCATATTTACACACTCTAATTCTAATCCTTCTGTAACAAGTATGTTTTCTGCTTCTCTGCTTCCTTTTGTATTGTAACTTGTAGCATACATTGGGCTGTATAAGGCATGACCATCTAATCTCTGCTGCATCCTTAACACCATTTAAGCCAGTAATTAGAACAGGACACCTAACCAAATCCACTTCATTGTACTGTTTATAATGACCTTACTATAGGCTAAGTCAAGCAAACTTAATTTGTGTCTAATCTTATTAGTTTTCTCTGTGGTATTAGACATATTAAAGAATAAGATAACTGATCCAGTTTAGCCTCTTGATTCCCCTTGTGGAAGCCAGCCTGCAGGCACCTAGCAGTGAGAGATCGACTTGAATGGGAACTCTAGCAGTTCAAGCGAATAACAAATCCTGATCTGCTAGATGACCCAGACTTCGTTAATGCAGGACACAAAAAATGAACATGACAAGCCAAGAAGTAGAGACATCGACCTTTTCCTGGGTGATAATATGATCCATTGAATTACCTGTGCAAATTCCACAGGGGAGATGCCTGTTGAATTTCCGTGGATTGCAAAGCTATCTCCACCAGAACATCTCTGGTGAGGGGCTGGAGTAGAAAAGTTATATTTATGGTAGTTGGTTTTGGAGCAGACTTTTCACTAAGCCACCATGTTTTATGTATAGCAATTCAGGCATATTCAAAGTATTCATTAAATTTGCAATAAAGTAATATACAGAGGCCTATTTTTGTGCATGGTACTGAGAATTGTTCCTCACTAACTGTTATCAGTGAAAGGAAATGACATGGAAATGGTGGAGAGATATTCTTCCACTCTGCTTCTCCCAATTTACATTTGGTTGACATTCTACGTATTAAGGAGTTAAGGTTCAAAGCACATTGAAACTATACTTTCTGAAGTTCATCCATCCTTATAATTAATACATATGCATTCCTATACTTTAATTAACGAATAGGTTTGCCCTTTAAGCCAGAAACTGTAACTTTTTCATAAGCACGTTACAGAGTATTTTAATCTAATCTAATAGAACAATATTTCATCTTTATTGCTTGTATTGTTCAAATTGCAGTTATGAAAAGTATGCATTAATAAAACCTCCTCTGATTTTTTGCAGTAGCTACAAGACTAATATATTAGTCAGAAATAGCTTTTCTTTGGAAGTCTAGACTTTTTTCCCTCTGGGAGATCTAAATTTTGTGTTTCCCGGCTATAAATCAGACCCAGAGCAGCAGATAATCCACAGCAGCAGATACAATATATCTAAGAACCCTAGAGTATAAATACTTGAATAAGAACATTATTTCCTATTTTAAAGTCACGTTTTGTTCTAACCAATCCTTTCACACAATTCAATTAGTGCTTCAGCAGTAACATAATGAATCCACCAAAGAAAATGGATTCCATTTGTACAAGGCCTTGCCAAGTTGACAATGATTAACTTGTATATAAAAAAGCTAAAGAATGGTTAACAAGCCAAACCATTTTTCAATCTCTTGGAGAAACATGTTAAATTATTTCATTTACATATAGCACCATTATAAGATTCATTGCTAGCTGGTCAAAATATTTATTGTAGCTGGTAATGCAGCTGGCATCAGGTGTATCATATAGGTTAGACTATATCATGATGCTAATATATATTCTTCTTTTGCGATATCTTTCAATGCACCCAGTAGCACTCAGTTTTTTGCATTATAATTTTAGTCTTCATCGTGAACAAAACAAGGACTATTTAAGGAAGTTAGTAACAAATACATGTTAACAGAATATATTAAGGGAGAAATGCAGTCAAATGCAGTATTTTTGGCTATTTTAACTTTCCATCTTTTACCCAAGTTATCAACATTGTTTTTGTAAACAATTTGTTAGTGTAATCTCTGCTTCAAATTTCTTGGAAAATGTGAAGTAAAAGGCACTTTCAGATAGTATCGCATCACATAAGTACTGTGTAGTCCTAGCTGCAATACAGTCCCAGACACCAGAGATGCAGTATAATCCTAACCTATAATCTATAATTTAAAAGCTACATACCAAAATTAACTGGATCAAACAGAATCACAGAAGATAGGAATGGAATGGGTCTTGAAAGTCATCTGACTCTAATCCATTCCCTGCCCTAGAAAAGATCAAAATACTAATTTTGATATGTTTGTTTACTGAACAAGAATCTATTAAGCATTCATACTAAGATCCTGTTATAGAAAAGAGCAAAGCCAATCAAAAGACAGAATGTTTTGGAAAAAATATGGCAAAATGTATTATTTTCTTGAAATTTTTCACCAAAAATTGGAAATTATCTTTTCTCCCAAAAAAGTTCTCTTTTTCTCTTTATTGCTCTTTTTTTTCCTTCCATTTAATTACAGAAAAGGCGGAGTACAGACAGGAAAATGGAGATGGAAAATCCCCAAAATTGAACATGATTTTTAATATAAAAAAATTCAGAACATTTTGAAAAACAAATCATTTCCTCAAAATTTCATTTTCAAAACACCTTAGAAGTTGCAAATGAAAAAAAAAAATGTTGACCCATTCTAGAATACAGCTACTGCATTTTTACCTGTAAATGAGAAGGCTAATTGTAGTTATGTTTTTTATTGTGTACGTATATAAAAACTGATTTTTCTATCTCTGTAACAGAAATTGGAATTTGAATTGGTTTATCATAGACTCCTATTTTCTGCTTTTTACTAGATATTGATTTTGCCACTCGTAAAATTGCAAAACATCTGAAACAAACAAAGGAATTTATTCAAGATGGAAATAATTTCAAGACAAAAACACTGAGCACTTTCAGGAACTATGAACTAAATTTCACTGTTGGAGTGGAGTTTGAAGAACACACCAAAGGGCTTGACAACAGAGTGGTAAAGGTATAAACCTTAGTGTTTAATTTCCATTTACAGAGTAGTTCATACCAGGGCAAGAGGTCTGAGGAAAAAAAATGATGAAAAGCAATGTTAGATAAATGCTTATTTATAAAGTGCAAGTCATTTGCGTTTCAAGACAAATTTTCTTCCACGTTTTATGTATTTATTTTATATGCAAATAAAGGTTTCTCAGATTTGTGACAGAAATAGTTACCTACATTCATCCTCACAAGAAACCTTTCCAGTCTTTCTCTAATAAACTTCTTTGTAGTTTTATGTATTTAAAAGTAAAGAAAGGAATATATTTTTTCATATGTAATTTAGCTAAGTTACATATTAAATCTAAATTTTACAACTACTAAACTCCCTACCTTCATTATTTTAAAATTACCAAGTCTTAATGAGGCTGCTCCTGTGAGACCTTTACATGTGGCTCTCCAGTAAAAGGGAGTGCGAGGTCTAGAAGAAAGTGTGAAAGATGAAGGCCTGAAGCATATGGCAGATTCACTTAACTCCTTAAAAGCCCCCTTTCTTTTTTTCTCATGTACTGTTCTCCCCTGAAAGTTACATTGTGGGGGAGAGGGTGAAGATCATGTGCCCAGTTCCCATTGAAACTCCTCTTTGCATCTTTGAAACTTTCCCCTAACAAGAACAGTCAGCTGTTTCAGCAAGTTCTCTCTTTGCCGTTCATTCACCAGTTCTGATAACCACAGTTCTGTCCTCTTCCTCGGTTCCTAACCATCTTGTCCCTCTCAACTGCACCATTTACATACCTGAAGAAACAAACTCAGCTTCTGCTGCTAGCCTCAGATGTCAATGAAGGTTGACGCTCACTGTGAACAAGACCTATTTGGCTTTGTTCATTGTCAAGAAGTTGGCAGTACAAAAAGGTAAAACTGCTCTTCTGAGGCTCCTCTAATCCCTCTGTAGAGTAGCATAGGTTTAATGGAGGACACTGTTTGAGCAACAGGGCCAGTTTCTCTTCTCACTACTACTAGTTTTACGTGTACAAGTAGATTCCTTTCACTTTGATGGAAGTCAGAGAAGTATTAAGCTTGTGTTGGACTTTTCTGGTGCTTTGAATTTGCTTTAATACTTTCTGTACCCCTCTCTTCAATGAGCATTGTGAGGTTTTTAAACCAATGTATTCAAGTCTCCCTAGATCCATCTCTAACTACAAACCTTTTCATCACACTCCTTCCCCAGTGTCACCAATCCCTTCCTTTCTCACCACCCTTCTCTAGCTGCAATAAAAGACAGCTTGTCCCATTATAATCCTGCCTTATCTTTGATATTACCTGTAATCATTTCAACAAGTATTTTTTTCTGAATAAATTGGGGGAAAGGGGTTTTCTATGTAAAGAGCAGTAAACTATTAGTCTTGGAAACCCCTCTGTAAAAGATTTCCTTATTGTCATGTTAACAAAAACAATGACTCACAAAAATGAATGGGAAGATACTAAGTAACATTCATATAGTTTCATAGTTTCTAGGGTCAGAAGGGACCTGAGCAGATCATCTAGTCCGACCCCCTGCCATGGCAGGAAGAGCACTGGGGTCAAATGACCCCAGTAAGGTGGTCGTCCAACCTCCTCTTAAAAACCCCCAGGGTGGGAGCCTGCACCACCTCATATGGAAGCTGGTTCCAGACCCTAGCCGCCCTGACCGTGAAGTAGCGCCTCCTGATGTCCAACTTAAACCTTCCCTCCGCCAGCTTGTGACCATTGTTCCTGGTCACTCCTTGCAGCGCTTGGGGGAACAGGGACTCCCCCAGCGCCTGCTGATCCCCCCTAACCAGTTTATAACAGGCCACAAGATCCCCCCTCAGCCTTCTCTTTTGAAGGCTGAACAGGTTCAGGTCCCGCAACCTTTCCTCATAGGACCTACCCTGCTGTCCCTTGATCATA
>NW_017728995.1:57001553-57004536 GCF_001723915.1 Gavialis gangeticus
TTGCCCCTGAGCATGCCGTTCCCTGCTGGCCCCTCCTGGATGTGTGCCAGAATAATTTTCTCGAACAGCTTGCCCAGGATCGAGGTAAGGCTGACTGGCCTGTAGTTCCCCGGGTCCTCTTTCCTCCCCTTTTTGAAGATGGGAACCACGTTGGCCCTCTTCCAGTCCTCCGGCACCTCTCCAGAGCACCACGAGTGTTCATAAAGCCTTGCCAGGGGACTTGCAATGCCCCCTACGAGTTTCTTTAGGACTCTAGGGTGAAGATCATATTTAAAAAGGGAATTGGTCATTTAAAGAGACTGTCACTTAACCAGCCAGTTAATAAGACAAGTTACCTGAAACTGAATGAGTTTTCTCTTTCTATCAGTGAGTGACTTTTCCATAAAAGAGATAACCATCTTCAACTGAACTAGAAGATCAGGTAGTCTAAAGCTGATAGAGACTTCTCTAAACATATAAATAGCAGTTTTAATCGTGAGCATCTCTGCTCTGTAGATGACACTATGATTTGTTTAGCATATGGACATTAATTTCTCTTGACTTGCTTTCTGATCACTCTGTCCTCTTCCTACTGGTTTTGATTCACTCCTCTTACTGTTAAGCAATATAAAGCTACCAAGCCTTTCAAAGTCTGAAATCCTCTTCATGGACTTTTAACTTTTGTTTTCCAGATCAGAAATCTGAGACAAATTTTCTTCTTTGTTTCATTTATCTGTATGCCTGCTTATCTCTGGAAGAATTTCCCAAATGCACCCCTAAGTGGGCACTGACTGGACTGGATTGCACTGTAATTTTAGCCATGTCTTTATTACTTTATTTTTCTTAATGAAGTTCATTCTTTACATTGTTCCTAAATCCCTCAGCTTTAGAGGAACCATGGTGCTGCTGACAGTCTTCCTTCTCCCCCACCCCCAACTCCCAGATCGGAAGATGGTGCAGAGGCACATTTACTGGTTTCCTATTAACCCCAAGACTAATGGCCCTCCTGCTTTTCAGAACTCTGGAATCATTCCATCCTGCCTTTTTGACCTCATTTGCACTTACGCCCAAAACACTCTCTACTTCCCCAGTATTGGTTTGTCTCTATTCCTTCCACACATCTGAAGGTGAAGGAGGTTAGGTCGCTCATTTGCTTCTGCCTACTTGACCTAGAACTCAATTCTCCTCTGGGCTCCAGTGAGTTATTCAGTTTCCGTTTCAGTGTGAAAATTTCTTTTTCGCTTTAAGCTTGTGACTGTCTCTGTCTAAAGTTCTTTGAGACAGTACATGAAGGACATGATAAAATAACTTACAAGTGTATTGTATCAGGCGACATTACCATACATTTTCTCTTGCAGTCTGCTGTAGGCAGAGATAGGTGTTAAGTTGTCATGATCTACAGGTTGCCAGTTATTGCAACTTATGTCTTTTTATTAATGCTTTCATTACTCATTGTAGATTCACTTATCTAATTCCCCTCTTACGTATAAATAATATGTATGATTGTATGCAAATAAATAGTTGGATGTTGATAACAAACCAATTTATACCAAAGGCCAGCTGGGCTACTACTATCCTCACACAAGCAGTTAATATTTTTGGAATTGCAATTGTGTCTTCTTATGTGTCTGGATCTCTTCCAAGGTTATCTTGCTAGATTTAATCATTTGATTTACACAGACACTGGTGACTTGGGATGGTGATAAACTAGTGTGTATCCAGAAAGGAGAGAAGAACAACAGAGGCTGGAAACACTGGATTGAAGGAGACAAACTGCATCTGGTAAGAGCAGATTTCAAGGGGGGTAAGCACCTCAATGAAACTGCAACATAATGAAGTACTATAGTTTTGAGATGTACACACACTTACAATAGTTTTTACTCAGACAACTCTAATCCCTAAATTTTAGAAACTCCTGTAAGAGGGAACCCCTTCCCTTGTTACTTGGAGCAAATGGAGCTCATAAGGAAGGAGCTGTGCTATTTGTATCTGCTGCCAATTACGTTGCAGGGTTCAGCCTGCAAACTGCAGACAACAAAACATGTGGCTGCTGAATAGGGGATTAGCAGCTCTTGGGCCCTAGTAACAACAAGCCAGGTCAGGTAACCAGGAGGGGAAAGAGCAAGGGCCATATAAGCCTGAGCCTGGAGTTCAAGATTCAGACCCTCACTGTGGAATGAGCTGTGCAGGTGCGCTATATATTAGGCCTGTGCGAGTAGGCAGCTATTCAATCCGGCTTCGGATCCGGCCGGCTTGGATGCCAGTGATCGGATCCAGAGCTCCAGACCAGGTTCCTGCTTTGATCTGGCTGAAGCGGCTCCAAAGCTTCGGAGCCACCTCAGAGATCCGGCCATAGGGTATAATGGAGAATCAATCAAATATCTGTAACTTGGTTATTTTTGGCTGATTTGGATGAAACTTGTAGGCGTGGTAGCATCTGCTGAGAGCATGAAGTCTGTTAAGGTTCAAGAAGATTGGTGCAGGGGTTTGGGGGGAACTGTACCCCAAATTCTTGAAAGCAAAACTCATGTCAAGTGTGTGTGTTACACCACGGGGGGGTGAAAACTGCAGAGGTTGTGGCCCCTGCTGAGGCCACAAAGCCTGCTAAGTTTCAAGAAGATTGGTGCAGGGATTTGGGGGAAACTGCACCCCAAATTCTTAAAAGCAAAACTTATGTCATGTGTATATGTTAAGCCACAGTGGGGTCAAAACTGCAGGGGTAGTGGCCCCTGCTCAGGCCACATAGCTTGCCAAGTGTCAAAGAGACAAGTGCAGGGGTTTGAGGGAAACTGCACCTCAAACTGCAGACAAGCAAAAGTCGTGACATGGGTGACACTGTATGTGTTAAGGCGCAGCAGCATGAAAGCTGCAGGGATGGTAGCCTCTGCTGCAGCCACAAAACCTGCCAGCTGTCAAGGAGATGGGTGCAGGGGTTCTGGGGCAGGCAAAACTTGTGACATGAGTGCTTATGCAACTGTGTCTGTCTTGGGGCATGGGGGGGAGG
>NW_017728995.1:57004883-57005491 GCF_001723915.1 Gavialis gangeticus
TTTCCAATCAATCTTGATTCACTCAGGGACCAGCTCAATACACAGTACCTAGCTATTACATAACGAGTTAACGAGAACGGATTAACATGTACAAAACCACAGACAAAGGAGAGGAAATAATCAATACAGACAATCAACTGCCCCAAGACAGACATGGTCAGTTGCCCAACCACCCATATCACAAGTTTTGCCTGTCAGCACCCAGAGGTGCAGGGCCCCCGAACACCCCTGCACCTATCTCCTCAACAGCTGGTAGGCTTTGTGGCCACAGCAGGGGCTAGCAGGCCTGCAGCTTTCATCCTACTGCATCTTAACACACAGTGTCACCCATGTCACAAGTTTTGCTTGTCCGCAGCTTGAGGTGCAGTTCCCCCCAAGCCCCTGCACCAGCTCTTTGAAACTTGGCAGGCTTTGTGGCCTCACCAGGGGCTACTACCTCTGTAGTTTTCACCCTCCTGTGGTGTAACATATGACATGAGTTTTGCTTTCAGGAATTTGGGGTGCAGTTCTTTCCAAACCCCTGCACTGATCTTCTTGAAACATTGCAGGTTTCATGCTCTCAGCAGCGGCTACCTCCCTTGCAAATTTCATCCAAATCAAACAAAAAC
>NW_017728995.1:57010491-57011473 GCF_001723915.1 Gavialis gangeticus
AAACTGCAGACAACAAAACATGTGGCTGCTGAATAGGGGATTAGCAGCTCTTGGGCCCTAGTAACAACAAGCCAGGTCAGGTAACCAGGAGGGGAAAGAGCAAGGGCCATATAAGCCTGAGCCTGGAGTTCAAGATTCAGACCCTCACTGTGGAATGAGCTGTGCAGGTGCGCTATATATTAGGCCTGTGCGAGTAGGCAGCTATTCAATCCGGCTTCGGATCCGGCCGGCTTGGATGCCAGTGATCGGATCCAGAGCTCCAGACCAGGTTCCTGCTTTGATCTGGCTGAAGCGGCTCCAAAGCTTCGGAGCCACCTCAGAGATCCGGCCATAGGGTATAATGGAGAATCAATCAAATATCTGTAACTTGGTTATTTTTGGCTGATTTGGATGAAACTTGTAGGCGTGGTAGCATCTGCTGAGAGCATGAAGTCTGTTAAGGTTCAAGAAGATTGGTGCAGGGGTTTGGGGGGAACTGTACCCCAAATTCTTGAAAGCAAAACTCATGTCAAGTGTGTGTGTTACACCACGGGGGGGTGAAAACTGCAGAGGTTGTGGCCCCTGCTGAGGCCACAAAGCCTGCTAAGTTTCAAGAAGATTGGTGCAGGGATTTGGGGGAAACTGCACCCCAAATTCTTAAAAGCAAAACTTATGTCATGTGTATATGTTAAGCCACAGTGGGGTCAAAACTGCAGGGGTAGTGGCCCCTGCTCAGGCCACATAGCTTGCCAAGTGTCAAAGAGACAAGTGCAGGGGTTTGAGGGAAACTGCACCTCAAACTGCAGACAAGCAAAAGTCGTGACATGGGTGACACTGTATGTGTTAAGGCGCAGCAGCATGAAAGCTGCAGGGATGGTAGCCTCTGCTGCAGCCACAAAACCTGCCAGCTGTCAAGGAGATGGGTGCAGGGGTTCTGGGGCAGGCAAAACTTGTGACATGAGTGCTTATGCAACTGTGTCTGTCTTGGGGCATGGGGGGGAGG
>NW_017728995.1:57012063-57021191 GCF_001723915.1 Gavialis gangeticus
TTTCCAATCAATCTTGATTCACTCAGGGACCAGCTCAATACACAGTACCTAGCTATTACATAACGAGTTAACGAGAACGGATTAACATGTACAAAACCACAGACAAAGGAGAGGAAATAATCAATACAGACAATCAACTGCCCCAAGACAGACATGGTCAGTTGCCCAACCACCCATATCACAAGTTTTGCCTGTCAGCACCCAGAGGTGCAGGGCCCCCGAACACCCCTGCACCTATCTCCTCAACAGCTGGTAGGCTTTGTGGCCACAGCAGGGGCTAGCAGGCCTGCAGCTTTCATCCTACTGCATCTTAACACACAGTGTCACCCATGTCACAAGTTTTGCTTGTCCGCAGCTTGAGGTGCAGTTCCCCCCAAGCCCCTGCACCAGCTCTTTGAAACTTGGCAGGCTTTGTGGCCTCACCAGGGGCTACTACCTCTGTAGTTTTCACCCTCCTGTGGTGTAACATATGACATGAGTTTTGCTTTCAGGAATTTGGGGTGCAGTTCTTTCCAAACCCCTGCACTGATCTTCTTGAAACATTGCAGGTTTCATGCTCTCAGCAGCGGCTACCTCCCTTGCAAATTTCATCCAAATCAAACAAAAACCAACAAAGTTATAAATATTTCATTGATTCCCCATTATACCCTATGGCTGCATCTCCGAAGCGGCTCTAAAGCTTTTCCAAAGTGATTTGGAAGCTCCAAACCACTTTGTAAAGCCTAACGAAGCCAGCACTTTGATCCGGACATGCTGCTTTGGACACTGAAGCATCCGAAGCATCTCCGGATCTGAAGCATGGTCCGAAGCCTTGCATAGCCCTACTATATATGATGATTGATGTTCCACATAGTTGCTTTTGTTGTTGTTGTTTGGAGTTTGTGTAAAGCTGCAAGGCTGGATGGTGGCTGGGGTGGGGGGAAGAGGGAACTTAGCACGGTGCCTGGGGCATCCTGGGTTCTAAGCCTTTCAAAGTAAGCTTGGCTAAGGCACACCAGCAGAGTAAGCTTGGCTAAGGCACAAGTGCAGCAAGACCTAGAGGGGCTGGTGCTCCAAAAAAGCAGGTGGTCTGGGACTGGAAGTGAGAGGAGGCCTAGAGAGACCTGCGTCTGAAACCAAGGGGCTGATATCTAGGCACAGCCATTAGGGGTATGTGAAGCAGTCTGTATTCAATTCAGATTCAGATTCGGCTTCAGCCCCATTCAGAGGACAATGATTCGATTCACTGACTTGGATCACTGTGCCAATTTGATTCGGCTGAACTGAATCTAAAGATTCAATTCTGATTCAGAGAATCAGAGATTCAGCCAAAGACACCACTTTAAATGTTTTTTCTACGTACCTTAGGGTACCAGGCGCAGCTTGCAAACACTGAGATGATGGGGTGGATGGAGCTCACCAGGATGTGGGGAACTGAGCAGAACTGATATACCAGTTCCCTGCCACCGCCCTTGCCCTTCACTCTCAACCCACAGTCCTTCCAGTGCCCCTCACTCCTAACCAGTAGCCCCCGCCTGTCCCTACTAGCTCCTTCCTGGCATCAGGACATGAGTCTACCTGCAGCTGTACCACCCATGGCTTTGTGGCTCTGAGCAGTGCCAGCTCTTGCTGTTCTGCTCCCAGTGCCTGTGCCCAGGCCCCAGTGATCCCCATTCTGTTCATGGGAAGTCCTTGGCTGGGCAAGATCCTTCCCTTCCACACCTAGCCTCCCCCTGCACAGGCTGCTGTAGAGGGTCAGGAGGCTCTAAGCCCAGCTCTGGAGGCCTCTCCTACCCAGAACTCTCCCTGCATCCCTGACACCCATCAGGGCTCTCATGCTCAGTCCTCGCAGTTGCACATGACACAGGGAGTGGGCCTGGCCTGCTTGTTTGCACCTTCGGGCAGGACGGGGCCACTCTTGCTGTCACCTAGGATCTCAGCACTGCACACAGAATCTGTATGCCTTCAGGCCGGGCCAGATCCTGCCTGTATGTGCCCCACATGTCGTTGGGCTGGGCTGGCTTCATGGAGGCAGGTCCCGGCCCAGCCTGAGGGTGCACAGCTTCTGAGTGCAGTGCTGGGACTGCGAGTGACAGCAAGAGTGACCCGGTCCTGCCCAAGGGCATGCGCCCTGTGCCAGGTGCAGCCACTGGAGGTCTTTACCAAAAGTGGGCATGAGCGCCCCAACAGCTGCTACTGCTGCAGGGGGCAGTGTGCCATGTTGGGGTTTGGGCAGGGGACCCGCCCCTCCCACATAGTCTTCCGAACCACAGTCCCCCCTTCCACATACTCCCACTCACCTCCACAGTCCCCCGCCCCCACATCCGTACTTACTAGGGTCAGAGCTTGGGTCCAATTCACTGATGCAGCCTTGCCATACTCCTTTTTGCCCCACTACATTGAGACAGTGTGCTGGAGCAGCAGGGGCATCTGGCACCCATAGAGACTCTCTGGCCAGGTGCCAGAGTATCTCCTTGGAGGGCCCAGCCTCTGGTTGCCTCTGGGCATGCTTCAGGAGTGCACCCTGTGCCTGTTTTTTCCAGCATAGTTTTGTTTTTTTTTTACTGGGATTTCACTGTATCAGATTTAAGAGGGGAACCCTTTTTCATTCTTAGCATGCCTCTTGTGGCATCTCAAACTGCTTTGACAAACTCATGCACAGGCTCACTCATCTGGACACAACCGTCCTTGTCAATCTTGCCTATCAGAAAACTATTTTTTTCATCCTGGAACTTGTTGGGCAGTATGCATTAGTGGTGTATTTAGAACTTTTCCCCTTATGTATCAGATGAAGAGCCAAATTCTCAGGTGGTGTAACTTGCTGTGGCACCATTGACTGAAGTGAACGAATGACAGCTTGCACCATTTGAACATCTAGTTCAATGTATTTTGTTGTAGCACTTAATTCTGTACAGTCAAATGAGCTACATTTTATACTGGTAGTAGTTAACTTGGTCATCTAATTCTGCTTTAAGCTTGCATGCTTGGAAGGATAATGAGATGAATAAAAATATATACTGTTTTCTTCTATCTAGGTCAAAACCAAGGTCCCATCCAGCTGGCAGGCATAGTTTTATCACCCTACTACAATATAAATTCAAAATTTGCCAACTATTTCACTGTCAGAAGTTTCAGTTATTGGCACCAGGACCCCCGCCACCATTTTGAAGCACAGGAACATGTATACATGAGATGCAGAGGATAATTAGTACACTCCAGCAGACTCTATTACTAATATTCAAATGAATTATAAATAAGAAAAAAAAATCATCAAGACAAATATACATTTCCAAAACAAAGTTCTAGCAAGAAGTATGCAGTAGTTACAGTATTACAGTGCATTGGAGCAGCATCCCCACATATGTACAGGCACCCATTAAGTCTACTGAAATGCTGCTGCAATTGTCCCCATTCTTTTTTAATCTTCCCTCCACCATCTTGCTGTCATTCCCTTGTTGCTTCAGTACTTTCTATAAATTATAGTAGTTAGTTTTAGTAATAGATTATGCAAAATTCTACCATTATAGGGCAATTTCAGTACATTACTCATTGTTATATTCTTAAAGCTTAATTCATATGTCAAAATCTAATTGCTACAGATTAGCCATTGCCAACTGATTGGTTATATAAAATATATTTTAAAAAAAATAAGGAAAATCCTTTCTTAAATGGGAGGTCTGTTGGCTTTCAGTGATTTGCGAAAGGAGTTGCTGCATACTGGAGTCAATTTAAACTTACCAATTGTTTTACTATCGTAGGAACTGACTTGTGAAGACCAGGTGTGCCATCAAATATTTAAGAAGAAAATGTAAACTGACTGGAAATCCAAACTAGATTATCATCATATTCTTACATTTTCTTTAAAAAAAAAATGGAATCACTGCTTGTCCCTGCCATGTACATACAAAAACATATTGTAACAACAACATGGAAGCATTTATGTATGTTGTAAGGCTTCATGCTTTTCAATTTGGAGTTAAATAAAAATAGTTGTTCCAATAATAAGTTTCCTTCATTTTTAGAATCTTTGTAATTTTTCCAGAGGCAGGACAGCGAGTCCTTCCACAGCTGTGCTAGAAATAAACACTCACAATGGGCAGTTTTACACATGCAAGCACTGTAGTGCTGGGTGCTTTGAAAAGCACCCAGCACTGCGATGCTTGCAATTGCATAGGCAGCGAAATGTGCGGTGGTGCTGAGAAAATGGTGGCAGTGCACTTTTGACACCTTGGAGGTGCTTTAGTTCATAAGTGCACTGCCACCATTTTCTTCGTGCTTTGTGCATTTAGCTGCTTATACAGCTGCATGCAGCACAGCTCACCTCAGCTTCTGCATGGAGCAGACTCGATTTAATCAAGTCTGCTCCAAAGTGGCGAATCTCCGGTGTGTCGCGGGAAAAAAGTATGTGTATAAAGGAATGAAAGGGACCCATGAATGAAAGGGACCTGGAGGTTCATGTTCATAGACCACAGTATGAACATGAGCCAGCAGTGCAATGTTGTAGCCAGTGGGGCAAATAATACTCTGGCATGCATCAATCGCTGCATCTCCAATAAAACCAAGGAAGTGATTCTTTTGCTCTACTCAGCACTGGTGAGACCACAGCTGGAGTCCTGCATCTTTAGCAAGGACATGGACAAGCTTGAGAAAGTCCAAAGAAGGGCGACCCGTATGATCAGAGTCTTATATGGCAAGCCATACGAGGAAAGGCTGAAGGGTCTGGGACTCTTTAGCCTGAAGAAAAGAAGGCTGAGAGGGGACTTGATATCAGTTTACTGTTACACTAGGGGAGTACAGCAAGTGCTCAGTGATTAGCTGTTCACCAGGGCACCTGAGGGGAAAACTTAGAGTAATGGCCACAAGACCCTGGAAGACCAATTCAGGCTCAACATTAGGAAGAACTTCTTCACAGTCAGGGTGTCCAGACTGTGGAATAAGCTCCCTCCAGAGGTGGTGCAATCACCTACCCTGGAAATCTTCAAGAGGAGACTAGACAGTCACCTTGCTGGGGTCACCTGACCCCCAGTTCTCTTTCCTGCTTGGTACGGCAGCTGGACCCAATGATCTCCCGACATCCCTTCCGGCCCTACAATCTATGAATCTATGACAATGCCCAGTTATCTCAACAACAGTACATCTGTCCATGGTACTGTAAAACCACAATATGTTTGGATAACTGAGTGCAAATCTGACATTCACTGTACTTTCCTATTTAATTTAGTTCTGGATCACTATGACCATAGTTTCAAGCAACAAGATGGCTCAGACTGATAATAGGATACACAACTTCACATTTAGGTCACTCATTTGAATTTGGCCCGCATCCATAGCTACTGAAAATTGTTAACCATCTCACAACTGTTTGATGACCTTTGTGTTGATGGCTTTAGTACAGACAGGCATGCTGTACCACAAAATCCATTAACTTAATTAGAAATGTTTGGTTATCTCAAAAGAGGTCATAAGTATTGACCTAAGCTGTCAACTCAGGGGCTACTCCATACAGAATTATGCCTAGGGAACATTGACAGGGATTGTGTTTGGGAACCTATACAACCATTAGCAAGCAGGCCATAGCTAGTCCTCGCTCCTTTAGCAAACATATCTTTAAAGAAAAAAAAATATTTCCGTAACTCTGTGAAGGACCACAGGCTTTACTGTGATATTTCTGTTCACTGTGTTTGGCTGGTATAATATTGTACGCCTCAGGTTACCTGCTTAGCCTGTGCATAGAGAAGGAGGAAGTTAAGTGCCAATGCTGTCTACAGGAGAGACCTTTAGCATCGGCAGTTTTGAATAGCTGTGTTGGTATATCAACAAAGGTGAGGTAAGCATAACAAAAGGGAGAGCAGACTGGAAAAAACAGCCTGGCAGGTCTGGGGCTAAAAACGGAGAGAAGTTGGAAGACCTTGGGTGGAGTGAGAAAAGACTAGAAGTATCTTTGGGGTACTCAGGTCTGTGCAGACTGGACTGGGGATGGCGGGACTGCTTAACCCCTTTGGAGGGGACAGAGAAACTCTGGCTGGCTAGTCTTGCATTTACTGAAGAGACTATCTGCTGCACTGCTGGGAACTGTAGGTTGCACTTGGTCACCCCAAAAGTCCCTCTCTCAGAAACAGATCTGGATGCTAGCTCCTTGAGTCAGGGCCATGGAGAACTTGGGAGGGTGAGGGACCTTAAGGCTGGGGTCTCAGAGTGGGAAGGAGCTAAGACACCTCTTTGCTCTACGCTGACTTCCAGGATACTTTCCATGACCAGACAAGGCTCCAGCAGGCCTGAGCAAGCACCCCCTTGGAGGGTACTCTGGGTTTCTACAGCTTTGCTTCACTACCTGATGTGTAGTTTGTGTTATTTGTTATCCAACTATGAATGACAAGATCCATGTTTTAGTAAATTGGATCTGGAATCATGGAGCAAAATGCATGACCACATAGGTATCAGACTTCATGTATAAATCTGACAATTCTGCCCGTAACTATATCTGGACACCCAGGCACATCTAAGTACTGGGCAGGTACGGATGAACATTTTTTGTGAACTGAAGTTAGCATCAACTGGTGGAAATTGATCCTGTGTGTCTTGCTTTGGTTGATTTCTGATCAAAGACAGATGCTTTTCTGATCTAACAAAAGAGTAAACCATACATGTCCTGACTTTAGCCCACAGGGATATTGCATTCAGAGCTGGTAAACACCTTATTACTGGTTGAACCCTTATCTGGAATCTTCAGTGGAAACAGACACTAATTTCCTGCCTTGGGACCCCTGCTATATTCTTCTCTTGAAGGAACCACATGAAATGAATGTTCAAAGATTATTAAACTTTCAAAGAAATATAGAAATGAAGCAACTGCATGAAGAGTACATGCTTTTATTTTCTGAATACTAATTTCCAAATTTAGCACTTCCCAGGAAAAAAAATTGAGCTTCACAGCATCAAATAACTTGACATCAAATCAAAAAACAAGGGAAGGGACATTACATTTCCACATATTGTGGTCATTACTTTAAAAATAATAAGCATTGAGTTTTGAGAATAAGAAAACCAGCACTGTTCAGCTGACTTCATATTTATGCTTATGGTTCAGAGTGTTCTTGGTGCAGGCAAGTATACCAGATGGACATGAGTGGCATGTAAATCAAGGATGCATAAGGGAACTTTTAATTTTTAAAAGAGCACTGATCAGGAAACTGGATCTGCTAGTTGAATAGTATTACCTTCATGCACAACTTCTGGAGCCAATAGTTTCAGGCATATGAAAATGGTGAACGCAAACGTGCAGTTAGGTTTTCTATACTGCAAAACAAGCCCTTTCTTCCTGCTGCCTCTGAACCAACTGTACACTTTTCGACATGCAAGAACTCTTAACATGCTTTAGAATTGTATGCTCAGCATTGGAGACAGACGAGGAGTGATCCATTGTGCTGTGCTGCATTTACTTGCAAAAGTACACTAATTTATACAATACTTGCTATGTTAGGTTGGTCTCCAAGCCGCTCAAAGTCCCTTATCTCCCTCTCTGCAGGTAAAATACAGCACTGAAAGAAAGAACCTTGCTGGTAAATCAGAGAATGCTCATTCAGAATTCCTCATCTCTTGGGCAATACAGTATTGTCTCAACTGTTTTGAGGGGCTGTCATTTGCACTTCATTCTGTCTGCATAATGCATATTATTTAAATCTAGTTGGAAAGGAGGGGTAGCTACCAGCAACCTCCTGACCCAGGGAGCTGAAGAGGGATTGTACTGTAGTGAAAACATTTCCTGGTAGTTTGAGTATAACTCTGAGGATCAGTAGAATTCCCTGCCCACCAGATAGAAATAGCACTGGTATAAGAGTAGAGCATTTTAGGCTCACAGCACTGGCCTAAACTTTGCTCCCATAAAAAGTCATGGGGCATTTTACTGTCATCTTTCGTACACATCCATCCTTCAGACCACTACCCTTTTCTGCTTGTACGTGTAGGCACCAGTGATACTGCCAGGAATGACATTGAGCAGATCAGAGGTGACTATCAGTCTCTTGGCAGCAGGATTAAGGAACATGGAGCAAAGTGGTGTCCAATTCTTCCCAAGGAAGGCAAATGTCCAGGCAGGCACCATTGTCCAGGCAGGCACCAGGCTGGCTCTCAGCAGCCAGGAGCAGGGAGAAGAGGAGGGATCCAGGCACACGTGTGTCCCGTATGTACATGTGCCCCCTTACTTGACCTGAAGCAGAGGTGAACGTAGCAGCAGCAGAGCCAGCAGCGGGGGCAGCAGCAGATGAACCCCCTAAGGTAAGTAGGGCAGAGGGACCGACGCAGCTGGGCCGGATCCAGAGGGGTAGCCCCCCCAGATCCCTCTTAACTGAGCTGGTAGGGAGCCACGTGAACAAAGAGCGCAAACAGGAGGGGGACTAGGGGGGACTGTCCCCCCAAGCCAGGGAGCACCTCCAGGGTTAACCCTTGGGGAGCAGGCTCAGGAGGCACCGGATCCCCCCAGCGGGGGAGCGTAGGGGGCGGGACTGCTAGCAGGCACTTCCAAGAAGACCGGAGCACCTGATTGGCTGTTGAGCCAGCGGCGGGAATTTCAAACTGCAGCCTTTAAAAGCCGTGGTTTGATGTAGCTCCCAGCACTCGGGAGCCAGGAGCAAGGAGAAGAGAAGGGATCCAGGCACACGTGTGCCCCGCACGCACGTGTGCCCCCTTACTTGACCCGAAGCAGAGGCGAATGCAGCAGCAGCGGAGCCAGCAGCGGGGGCAGCAGAAGCTGAACCCCCTAAGGTAAGTGGGGCAGAGGGACTGACGCGGCTGAGCCAGCTCCAGAGGAGAAGCCCCCCAGATCCCTCTTAACTGAGCCGGTAGGGAGCCGCGCGAACAGAGCGCGCAAACAGGCGCGTGAACAGAGCACGTTTGCGTCAGCATTCGTGCCGGGGGGCGAGCAGGAAGGGCCAGGAGGGAGACTCCTGTTAGCGCAGGGTGAAGGCACCGCACTCAGCCAGAAACAAGTAGCAACTCCTACGATGGTGTTGACATGGTGTGCTGCCAGGGCCCCTGCCTGGGGGGTGCAGCCTTCCTGGGGCTTGGCTGAGGCCTCCACCCAGACAGAGCCCACAGGGGGGCTGGCGGCCTCCCACCCCCTGGCCTGCAGGAGTTGCCCAGCAAGGCCTGGG
>NW_017728995.1:57021202-57031750 GCF_001723915.1 Gavialis gangeticus
GCTCAGGTCTCTTCCGACCCTAGAAACTATGAAACTATGTATACTGGAAGCAAACACGTAGCTTAGATGGTGGTGTCAACATGAAGGCTTCAGCTTCTTTGAGAGCAGGTGGATGTTCTTGGGAGGAGGACTGCTATCAAGAGATGGGATTCACCTGAGGAGAATGGGGAAGAGGATCTTTGGGTGTCATCTGGCTTTAAACTAGGTTCCATGAGCAATGGTGATCAACACAGTACTGAGCACACAATCCAGACGGAAAAGGACTTGGCATGCTTATTTACTCCGGAAAGAGGATACAAGCAGGGGAGTGTGAGAAGATCAAGGATACCTGCCCAGAGAAACTCCCCAGCCAGAGGCGCACGTCCGGTAGTAGTGGTGTGACCAAGCTATGGAGGGAGCTTCCGATCTGCCCAGGCTCAGCCTTATCAGCTCACCAGGTGAGCCGGGTTGGTCAATCAAGTCTCTGGGAGCTATTTCCGGCCCGATACACTGGCAGGAGGAAGGAAGGTAAAGAGGAAAAGAAGGGGTTGGCAGAGAGGGCAATTGCTCACCTGCTGGTCTGGACTGAAGTCCCCAGGAACAGGGCAGCAGACCCACAGGGTCTATATAGCTCAGAGGAGCTTAGAAAAAGCGTTTCTGTGTTAATTAGCTGCAGCGGGTGGCTAATTATCAAAGGGAAAAAAATGCCCGATTGCAGCTTTAGCGATCAGGAACTAAATGAGACTGAATGAGAAGAGGAGGGATAGCAGTCACTATGAACCCCGGCACCATGGGGAAAAGTGGATAAACAGACTCATCGGGTCTTTATTTTATTCTTTTTTCCTTTTTTTTGCAAGGAGGTTTTTTTTTTCTTTTGCCCATCCTTACATTCTGATGGGCGGCAGTCAGCTCTAGGTCAGGGAGTCATCACCCCTCCCCAGTTCAATCAATTCATCAAGTCATGGCAGGTAAGAACTGAGAGGAGCACTGACCTAATTGACTGACTGGCATCTGTCCAGCCTAAGAATAGCAAGTGAATGTCAAAGAGATTCAGAGGTCCAAGTCCGTATACGGTGATTTCCTGACAGGAAGCCTCTATCTTTGATCTTGTCCTGACCAACAGGGAAGAATAGGTGGAGGATGTGAAGGTGATGGGTAACTTGAGAGGAAGGGAACATGATACACTAGAATTCCATATCCTGAAATAGGAAAAGAATGAGGTCAGCAAAATTAGGATCCTAGATTTCAAAGAGGTGGATTTCATTCAACCCAAGGAATAAATAAGCATGGTGTCATGGGATGATAGGCTGAAGGATAAAGGCAGCGAGGACAGCTGGGAGCTTTTAAAGGGCACAGGATTGGAAGCCCAACAAGAAACTGTCTTGACATGATGGAAGAAGAAGAGGAATGGCAAGAGACCAATGTCACTGCACAAGGAGCTTCTAAAATACCTCAAATACAAAAAGAAAGTGTACAGTCGATGGAAGAATGGAAAGGTCACCAAGGAAGCATATCAGGAAATAGCCAGAACCTGCAGGGACAAAAATCAGCAAGGCAAAGATAAAGAATAAGCTGTACCTAGCAAAGGAGGTTAAGGGCAATAAGAAGAGGTTCTAAGTATATTGGTCTGAAAAGAAGAACCAACAAGCTGTGGGTCCTCTGTTAACAAGCTAGGATGAACTCCTAACAGAAGATAAAGGAAAGTGGAGCTACTCAACAGCTCTTTTATCTATATCTTCACAAAAAATTAAGCTGTAGTCAGACATCTAATAAGGATTATTTCATTAAAGAAGGAGGCAAGCTGAAGTAAGAGATAACAAAAGAGATAACATATGAGAGCTTTTGTTGGGTCTGAATAAATTCAAGTCAGGAGAGTCAGATGAACTTCATCCCAGAGTCTTGAAGGAACTGGCAGAGGAGATCTCAGATCCCTTGGCAATGAGGTTCACAAAGTCATGAGAAATGGGCCAGGTACCAGAGGACTAGAAAAGGGCCAGCATAGTGCCCCTCTTAAAAAAGGCAAAAAAGAGGACCTGGGGAACTACAAATCAGTTAGCCTCACCATCGATATCTAGGAACTTACTGGCGCATATCCTAAGGAAGGCCATCTGTAAACATCTGAAGGATGAAAGGCTGATCACAAGCAGCCAGCATGGATTTATGAAAAACAAATTGTGTCAATCAAACTTGATCGCCTTCTTTGACAAAGTAACTGCTTGGGTGGATGAAGGGAATGCTGTGGATATAGTATATATGGACTTCAGCAAGACTTTTGACAAGCTCCCTGTAACAGAGTGCCATCCTTAGCAACCTTTAGGGGTGCCTGTGGGTATTTCTGAGTCTCTATGTTTGCCCTTTCTGCTGGAAACAGACTCCCCTTCACTCGCCTGCCACATCTTGATGTTTCTTTGGGTTTCAAAGAGGAGCCTACCCCAGGGTTTCCTAGTCGGGTCTATGCTAACGAACCCCTTGTGGTAATGAGCTTCAGCCTTAAGGGATCTTTGCACACTCCTACCTTCCCTTAACATGCCTCATGCCTTGCAAGTGTTGCCTGTATAATGTCCCTTTGTGGGGGCTTGAGCCTCCTGAGCTTCTGCTTCCTTTTCTTTGGCTAGACCTACCAGCTGAGGTACATGATCTAGGACTTAACTTGGAGGCCCCAGCACCACAAACCATTCTGGGCTCCTGGCCCTTTATACCATGACACCAGGCTTTCCAGCCTCTTTAATGCTGCACCCCTGTGGTGCTGAGTGGTTGGGGCCTCAGCCTCGCCCAGCTTTGCCCCTTATTCTATAGCTAGGCCTCCCAGCCTAGGCCCACTAGGTAGGACCCAACATTGGTGCACTAGCACATTCCTCTGCTCTGGGCTGTGTGCCCTGTATGGTTGTGCCTGCTACAGCTCTCTAGCCCTTCAGCTGTGTCCTGTGGATGCTAATGAGGCCTCCGTCTCCCCTACAGCCTCATCCACAAACCACCAGTTTAAAATAGAACAGAAACAATAAGCCCCTGGGCTATAACAAAAAAATAAAGGTAAAGAAGGCAATTTGCCTGCTAACATTTCCAGGGTCTCTAGCTCTCTGCATCCCACTGCCAGCTGCTCTCTCTTGTGGAGCTGCTGGAGCTTCCTGTGAGTTCTCATGAGTCAACCCTCTCTTCAGCTTGGGGTTCCCGTGGCCAGCTCAGGCACTGCTTATGTAGTTCTGGCCTGAGCCCTCTTCCAGTCACCTGAAGCCCCATCAGCTGACCAGCCAGCTGGGCTCAGCTTTTAACCCCTGCTCTGCTGGCAAGCAGTACCCAGAAGGCTCTGGTCTTGAAGGGGCCTCCTGGCTTTCCAGTAACAGGGCTAGGGTTCCCTGTTACACTCCCTTATAGCCTTCTCATAAACAGACTGGAGAAATGTTTGGACTAGAAAAAAACTACTACAAGGTGGTTAGATACTGGCTCAATAGTTGCAAGTAAAGGGTAATTATTAATGGATCCATGTCAGAATGGCAGGAGGTTTCAAGTAGAGCCCCACAGGGGTCTGGGCCTGATGCTGTTCAACATGTTTATTAACAGTGTGCCTCCTGGCATAGAAAGCTTCTTAAGCAAGTTTTCAGATTACATGAAACTGGGAAGGATTGCGAACATGTTGGAGGATGTAAGCGCAATTCAGAAGGTTCTCAACACATTGCAAAGTTGGGCTATTGCTAATAGGATGAAGTTCATTGTGGACAAATGCAAGGCACTACACTTTGGAATTAATAATCAACCAACTATAAAATGGGTGACAACTAGCTGATGGCAGCACTATGGAAAAGGACTTGGGAGTCCTGGTAGACCACAGACCTCAATATGAGTCTGTAGTGTGATGCAGCTGCACGAAAGGTAAATGTGGTTTTGGGAGGCATCAATAGAAGCATTAGATGCATGACACAGAATGTGATAGTGCCTCTCAACTTGGCATTTGTTAGGCCTCATCTGGAGTACTGTGTGTAGTTCTAGAGTTCACATTTTAAAAAGGACATGGAGAAAATAGAGAGGGTCCAGAGGTGGGTAACAAAAATGATAAAGGGCAAGTCATATGAGGAGAGACTGAAGGAGCTAGGCATGTTCAGCTTGTGAAAAACACGCTCAAGAGGGGACATGACAGCAGTCTTCAAGGGCTGCCATAAAGAAGAGGGAAAACACCTTTTGCTGCAGAGAGGAGGATGAAGACCAAAGGCTTGAAGTTGCCAAAGTAGGTTTAGATTGGATATCCAGAAAAAAAAAAAAATTCTTCACTGTTAGAACAGAGACAGTGGAATAGACTGCCTAGGAAAGTTGTGGGCTCTCCATCACTGGAGGTGTTGAAGCAGACACTGGATGACCACTGGCTGTGACTGATCTAGGCATAGTTATACCTATGTTCTACTATGAGTATTTTCCATGATTCTGAGCTTTGCTGGCTGCCCCCACCTCACTTTCTGCTACATGTGTCAGTGTTTTTAAGCTTCCATCAGTGACTGGGGACTTTGACTGGGTTGTGCCAATGCTCCTGCTGGGACCAAAGCCAGATGTTCTCGGCTAGAGGGTCTTGCCAACCCTCTAACCAGGGTGAGACTGGTCAACATATTGGGAAGGAATTTACCCCAATAGCTCTGGACAGATTGTATGGACAATGGGAGTTTTTGCCTCCCTCTGCAGTGAAGGGTGTGGTGCCCAACCTAGGACCTCTTGAGCATATATTGATATTACATAAAAGCAGACCATTGGCTGCTGTGGTTCCTCTGCCTTTCCTGTGGCAGGTTAGGGTCTGTGTTATGTCAGGGTTGATGGCAGTCTTATGTAGACATTATGGTTTGTACAGGATTGTTTGGATAGAGATAAGTGGGTTGATTCTAGATAACCTCTGGAAGTCCCTTCCAGTCCTATGATTCTATGATCTTATGGCAAGAAAATGGGAGATGTAGGTAAAAAGATTGAGAAATTGCTCAAAAAATGAAGAGTTTTTCTAACATGTATTATATTAAATGTGCACTGTGTATGTCTCCTATCATCAGAAACAACAAAGATGATTGCAAGTATAGTCATTACTTTTATTTCAGAACAATACCTCATTTATGTGACAAGGCGTACATGCAAATATAATAATGACACCAGTCTTACAAATAAAAGTCGGTTTTGGCAAAATGTATCTGGTTCTTCAGTATTATAACTATTGCTAGAAGAAAACAACATAGAACCTCCTGAAAACTATTGTAATTCTGAATGCACATTGAGGACGATGGCAATGAGGCAGAATACACACCCTTGCCAGGGAAGTCTTTTTACAGATATATGAATATGATTTTAATGGCAAGACAACGCTGATTCTCATCTATGCAATAGCCTTAATGTCCAGAAGATTCACCTCTGTGCAACACCAGTATGCTATTACATGGATTCTAGATACAGTTTTTAAATTTCAGGAGGTTCTGCCAGCATTGCAGGTGACCAAGAGAAAGGTCAATATTATAGGACTGCCTACATGATTCCAAGATAAATCATGTTTATGGACCTCAATGGGAGAAGCATTAGGCTAATGAGGTTTGTAGGAAATCCAACCTTTAGATCACAATGGCTTCTTTCCAGTTTGTACTCCTTTCCCATATCCATCTGCATCCAGCCATGTGGTATTTGCATACCCTGGTTTCCATGAGCTCCTATGAGCATATCCACATAGCCACTAACTTTGATTTTGCTGGTTGTGAAAAATTTCTGTTTCATTGTCCTCTCCTAATAAACTCTTCTGTACCATGCAGCAAAATGCCTGGGGATGTTAAATAAGGATTTACTCTAAGGCCTCATGAAGACAAATAAAGTTGCACCAACAAAGTCATTTAATTACAACCTTTGTTTGCATTCTTTCTAACTGGTGAGTACACATTTAGCCTTAGTGAGGAGAGATTAGAAGGGATGGACACACTCAGATTTCTAATGCAGATTTTTTTTCCCCACTAGAGCAAACTGTTTTCAGTTTTAATTTGTGATTGATTTGAAGTACAGGGACTGTGGATATTTTCATTTTGGACTGATGATTACACTTGTTATGCAGATAGTGAAGATTAGAAGCTTAGGTAGAAACATCTTGTGAAAATGAGATTTAAAATAAAATTAAGTGAACAAGCTTTTCAGGAGTTGCAGACCTTTTGTCAATTTTTCTGAGTTTCATGCTTGCTCTAACTATAACACTTTGGTTGCAGTGCTTCGGGCATCACTAAATAAAAGAAAGAGGTCAATTGAGAGAATTCAGGTGTTTACAGACATGATGCAGGAAGGCGGGTACACTTTAATTAGAGCGGCTCTCCATAGCACCACATGTATCAGCATTCTCATGCTGAAAAATGGCAGTGGGACACTTTAACTAAAGCTCATTGAATGAGCATTAGTTAAAGTGCCCCTACCACCATTTTTCAGCACAGGGCTGCTGATACACATGACACTGGAGTCTGCTGGAATGTACATACAGTGCATTGGAGCAGTCTTACTTCACGTGTATAGGTGCCTTTAGTTATCAAGGGCTCAGGAACCTAAGGACTTGGTAGCAACACTGCCCTACATGAGGAGATGCAGAGGCCTAGGCACATGCACAGAGCTACATTCTGCCACTGTGTACATCCAAACACCAGAGTGGACTGGAGCAGCATTGAGAAAAAGGGCCAGAGTCTTCCTTGTCTTGCTAGCTGAAGTGATGAGCAGCAAGCGTTGCCATTAGCACTTGCAGCAATGAATGAGGCAGGGGTATTGTGTCAGGCTATCTGTAGATACAGCAGGTACAGCTGAGTCATGTTTTCTAAATGGTGTTTGCAAATACAAAAAGTGGCATGTCTTTTTTAAATGTAACCTTTAATTCTGATGTCTGTGCAAGGCTTCAGAATTCAGGCATTGAGGCATAGCCCTATAGTGCCTATCCATCTCTTAATCCTACCTGATCTACTCCTCCAGTACACTAACCACAACAAAAACTAAGGTTTCCTCTTGTTCCTCCCCCCATGTCTCTTGATAAAAATCCTTCCTAAATGCACACAAAAATGCCAGTAAAAGAAAGGAAGGAACAGTGAAGTGAGAGCTCTGAAGGGAACAGGGGAAATTGTATTGAATTTAAGCAAATTTAGTCTGATTTGCAGGTTTTCATAAGATCCATGAGGCTACTAAGGAAGACTGTGCAAAATGGCATCCCTGATATTGGCCGACTGTGAGAATGATACAGTTGGTATTTTCTTCTCTTTAAAATGATTTTACCATATAGGGAAGAAATAGCTGCAGTGTTAAACTGATGCTTCCACTTTCTTCATGCTTTAATTCAATAAGAAGCCAAAGGGCTAGGTTTGTGGCTGAAAGGCTGTTTGGTATTACTAGTATGACTAGCATGTGGTATATGGAACTTCTCTTCATTCAGTTTCACTAGAGAATCAAACCAACTCCCTGTTCAAATTGTTTTGACTTCTTTCATTATCCTGGGCCATTATAGCATCCACTTTTGTATCCTCAGAAAAACAAGTCGTGTCCCTCTGTCAACCATAAACACATGCATTGCAAGAAAAAAAAAAACACTTAAACCCCCCCGGGAGTCCTGCCAGCTCTTCTGAAGCCATTTTCAGGTTGACTATACTTTGGATCCTGCTGTTTTCTAGTTTAGGTAACAGTCTGTCATAAAGCTGCTTATTAAATGCTTTCTGAAAATCTAGATAAACCCTGTCACAGACACTGTCCCTGTGAATCTCACTTGTGATTTCAGAAGAAAAACATAAGGTATAGAAGTTAAACAGTTCCTTTCTCTGTGAATCCAGGTTTTGCTGTTATGTGCTATGTTCACTGCCGGCTGTATTGACAAAGGTAAATATAAGCATTCCCTGCATCGTTCCTGCCTTGCAATTTCTTAATTGTATTTGTCACCTATTTCCTCAGTTGCATTCCTTCTGGGTTTCTTTTTTCATTTTTTCATTTGCTACTGTTGTGCTATTTGTTTTTAATTGATAAGTTTTAAAATTATAGGTTTATTGGTACATACTTCTGTTTCCCCTCACATACTGGAAAGTTTTCAAATATAAAGCTGATTTGTCTTTCTTTTGCTGTTTTTGTTACCTTCACTAATCTTTTTTTCAAAATGTGTGCAGCACTTTGGCAAAGGGGAACTGCAGTAATTGAATCACATGATATTTCAAGCATATATTTTCTCTGGAGTTATAACAATGGTAAAGGTTACTTGCCAAAATGCTATTGGAGGGTCTCTCTAATGCAATGCTTCCTTACCAGTGCTTCCAATAACATCCTACAACCTACCTGAATAATTTAAATAGATCTTTTCAACACATTGTTTTGAGAATACTCTTTCTCCTTTAGCTTTGTTTGGTCTGAGAGAGGCTATTGTGTCTTTGTCCTAAAAGCCAGGGAAGCCTTTGTAATATTCAGTTGGCATGACAACTGAGTCAAGGGTATACTCTCAAAATGTACAATTTCATCTCTCCTTTTCACTTGGTTTTAACTAAATGTCAACTCACTTTATTGTTGCAAGTACAATTAACTACAGACTTGGGGCCTGACCTTGCAACCTTTACTCACACTATAATTGCTACTGAAGTCAATAGGGCTACCCATGGTAGCCAGTATAGCATGATCAGGCCCTCATTTGAAAGAATGAAGCTCAGTATTCTTATATTTACTGATAAATGGAAAAAGTAACCAGTATAGGTTTATAACAGCCATAGAATTTGTAAGAGTTTTGATACAAACATTATAAATGCCTTCAAACTCTATTTACTTTAACATTTACTTCTATTCATTAAAAAGACACGGCTCATGGAAAGTTTAAATTAAAGTTTTATGTGATAATTTCATAAAGATATTAGCACAAAAACTCACATAAGCATCCACTAATCATCAGAAGTCTTTAACATTAATCAGTGATTCTCAACAAGGGTGATGCCACACCTACGCATGTGTGCAAACACCTATACATGATTCACAAGATAAACCCACAGATTTCAAATAGGAAGTGTTAAAAACATTCTAACCTGCTGTGGCCTTTTTGAGTTCTTTGCAACTGAAGACTTGCTCTAGTATTTTTCCAAAGTCAAAAAATGAGTGCAAATTAAGAGCTGGCATTTTCCAGGGATGCCTTGAGTCTAAAAAGGTTGAAAACCACTGCGTTAGACATAGCAATGAAAGAGTTATTGCATTTAAAATTCAAAAGATCAATCAAGAATCAGGAAAAAATGTCGATTATCATTCATTTTATTGATGTCTATTTTACACATCAGCTAATGAAAGACTACTATATAAATCTCTGAACATCCAAGCATTATACATTTTTCTTTCATTTGGCTGATTACAATACAGAATTGGAAATGGTCATAAGACATATGGTTAGTTTCTTAGTTACCTCCAAAAAGTGACTTGTAAATTTAAATTTTTATATATATTGTTTCAGACTTTTGGAAATAAATTACAAGCAGATTTATCTAAATGAGATTCTTATTCTCTAAACACTTCTGAAAAGTAAGAACCAGTAAAATATTCAAGAAATGCACCTTGAAGATGAGCTTTAGTGGGTAGAGGATTAAGGCAGAGTTGAATGACTCCCTTTCTGAAATAACAGCCTTAGTTCTCTAAAAACACAGATTGCCATTTGCCACTAATGGGTGCCCGGAGCAGCATTACAGAAAATTGCTTTCCTTGATGACACAAACTGAATATATGAAAAACATGAACACTTAGTTAAAATGTTACCACATCAAACCTCACTAAAGCAAAGTAACTGTTTTCCAGAGAAAGGCTTTGTGTGATCATAATTGAACTATTTCTGTTTTGGTGAACTTGTATAATTTAAAATGGGATACAAAACTTGATTCTCTATTGCCTCTTTAAAGCTCTGCAAAGTGAGTGAAAAATACTCCAAAATCAGAAGGGTAGGAGCAAATTTATCCTTGTGCCAGGTAGTTGCAGGAGACAGTGTAGTTAGGTCCTGCCAATCACTGTTCTAATTCGGCTTCCTTATGCTATAGCCTCTGCTGACAGCAACATGTTGATACCAAGCTGCCTGACCACATCTCCCCCTTTCTCTGTCCCAGCCTGATCTGCTCGAGGCCCTGCCTTATACTGAAGCATTCTCTGTATTAGAAAATTCTTTAGGGACACTGAAGAGTTGTGGGAACATCCTACATGGGCCATGTTCACCAGAAAGATGGTCATATACCTGCTCTGACCCCCTTTGAAATGCAGTTGCCCAATGGGCCTGTAGAACAATTCTTAATGTAGCTGCTGGTGCTTAAAACACGCTTAGCAGGCAATTAGAACTAAGCAAGGTAATGGGCAGGGAAGATTCAGGCCCTTGAGCTCAGATGTTGACTGATGCCTTGACTCTTCAGGAAAGCTGACTTTGACAAGCTAAGGAGACTTGTCAGAGAGGCCCTAAAAGGTCACAACCCAATGGAGAAGGGAGTTCAGGACGAGTGGTTGCTCCTCAAGGAAGCAATCCTGGATGTGCAAGCAAAGTCCATCCTGTCTTGGAGGAAAGGCAGCAAAAGGGCACAGCAGCCCCCTTGGCTCTCCAGGGAACTGGTGGACCTC
>NW_017728995.1:57031993-57032288 GCF_001723915.1 Gavialis gangeticus
ATCCTTAACAGACTAGCTGAAGGCAATATCCTGAGGGATACCCAGCATGGGTTTGTTGCGGGTAGGTCTTGCCTGACCAATCTCATTTCCTTTTATAACTAGGTGACTTATCACCTAGACAAGGGGGAAGAGATCGATGTTGTATACCTAAACTTTAAAAAAGCCTTTGGTCTGGTATCCCACGATCACCTCTGGGCTAAAGTGGCTAACTGTGGCCTTGACTTCACCACAATCCGCTGGCTGGGGAATTGGCTCCCTGGTAGGACCCAGAGGGTGGTGGTCAACAGGAGCCAAT
>NW_017728995.1:57032510-57033332 GCF_001723915.1 Gavialis gangeticus
ACCGAAAAATGTAAGGTTCTCCACCTTGGGAGGAAAACCCTGCAGCATTCTTATAGGCTCAGCAGTGCTACGCTGGTTAGCACTACCGATGAAAGGGACCTGGGGGTCATGACTGATCACAAGAGAAATATGAGCCTTCAGTATGATGCTGTGGCTAGTAATGTGAGCAAAATGCTGGCTTGCATCCATAGATGCTTCTGAAGCAGATCCCGGGATGTCATTCTTCCATTGTACTCGGCCTTGGTGAGGCCGCAGCTGGAGTACTGTGTCCATTTGCGGGCTCCACAATTCAAAAAGGATGTGGAGAAGCTTGAGAGGGTGCAGAGGAGAACCATGCACATGATCAGAGTTCAGGAAAACAGATCTTATGATGAGAGGCCATGGGACTCCTCAGCCTGGAAAAGCGCAGGCTCAGAGTGATCTGGTGTCTGCCTATAAGTTTATCAGGGGTGCTCATCAGGATCTGGGGGAACGTATGTTCACTAGAGCCCCTCAAGGGATGACAAGATTGAACGGTCACAAACTCCACTGTGACCGATTCAGGCTGGACATAAGAAAGAACTTCTTCATTGTCCGAGCCCCCAAGGTTTGGAATAGACTGCCACCAGAGGCGGCTCAAGCACCCACTTTGAACACCTTCAAGACACATTTGGATGCTTATCTTGCTGGGATCCTATGATCCCTGCTGACTTCCTGCCCCTAGGGCAGGGGGCTGGACTCGATGATCCTCTGGGGTCCCCTCCAGCCCAAATGTCTATGAAATCTATGAAACATGGGCATTTATTTCAGTTTTTCATCTCATGAAAATGGCTCTAGTCTGTC
>NW_017728995.1:57038332-57058471 GCF_001723915.1 Gavialis gangeticus
TCCTCTGGGGTCCCTTCCAGCCCAAATGTCTATGAAATCTATGAAATCTATTCACAAAGTTTTGGGCTTTCTTTAACCACTAAAACAAAGCCAGTCCTTTAAATGGTCATGAATAATGCTGAGAGATAAAAAATATTATTGGCTTAACATAATCAAGCTTTAACAAGGCTGGGCATGCACAGAATCCAACTTCTTAGAGTCCTGTAATAGCATTTAAAAGACAGTGTAACATCTTCATGTAATTAGTATGTTACAGCCCTGTCCTCTCCCTCAGTCACACCAAAATCCAGGATATATCTGGAGCCTGTGATTTAAATGATAGGAGACTTAGCATGCATTGAGGCTATGCAGGTACAAATGAAAGCCTATTTTGCCACTTTGGATCAGTGTAAAGAAGTAGGCATAAAACTCTCAAGCCTTTTCATTCAGTTTGCAGATTTATTTCTTAGCTTAAAGGGACACTGTCAGGTTAAAAACCCCAGACGAGATTCATAGCTTGTATAAATCAGTGTAGTTCCATTGCACTTAACAGCACTATGCCATTATTTCTTCTGAAAATGTATCCTTTCATCACTTAAAATGTGCATGCTTCTTTGCCTACATTACCAATAACAACAGCTTAGATTGTTAATGTTTAAGAATTATTTTTAAATTTTGAAACTCTTGTATCTATTTTCTTGCACTCCCTCATGCTGGACAATGAAAACAGACTAGTTAGTTCCATTTGTAATTTCTATTCAAAGTCACTTTCACATTCTCACATCCTAGTCCAGGAATGTCAAATTCACTTGGCCCCCCTGGGCCATATTATGAGCATAGGGCTTTTGGAGGACTGGATCCCAGGACTTTGGGGATCTTCCAGGACTGGAACTTGACCCAGGGGTAGACCCAGTGGCAGCAGGCTTTGCCCCACTCACTCCATCCCTGAATTCTCACCCTATCCCCTACTTTAGGCCTGATCCAGCCATCCAGCCCTATGTTTGACACCCCTGCAGCAAGGCCTGGGTTCACTATTTATTTTTGGTTTACGTAAAAATATTGTTTCTACTTGAACTAAACAACATCAATGAGTCTGATTCAGGGTTTTTTTTAAATAATTATTTACATCTCACCCTTCAGCCCCTACTGGCTCTATTAGCCTCTTTCCTATTTTGCCCTCACCTGCTTCACATGGTATTCACCTCTACTAGCCACAGAACATGGAGGGGGCCCACCACTTCTACAACCTTCTCCTTCTTTCTCCTGCCCAGGACTCTGTAATGACTGCAGACAAGCAGGGACCCCAAGGAGCAACCAAATGGGAATCAGGCAGCCTGGGTACTTTTATATCTGGTGCAACATCAGGTCTCAGTGCCCAGGGGAGGATTAACTTCAGGGAAAACTCTGTTCAGGAAAGTAGCCTTCTGGGTGTATACCAGTACATCCAGGCTTCAGGAGTAGGGACACCAGTTGTGACCACTGTATCTACATGTTTGCCACCAAGTCTGTGTCTTCAGTCTTATAGTGATTCGTTTCAGTTCACTGGGGTTTTTTTTAAGTCCTTAATTTGAATCATGGAGGGGAAAAAAAGAAATATTTTTTCATTTCCCTTTCCAAGGTCAGAGACCTGATGAATTATGACTCCATGTGCTTCTGACTTCCAATGGACAGCTTTGTAACCTTTGGGTGCTGATTGCCTGGGTAGCCAGTCACAGCATTATTATTTAATTGTGAATTCATCATTGCTGTTAGTAATCATAATCTATTCAGTATAATTAGGAAAAAGATTTACCATTTTTCAAGGATGCCAAACAAGATAATTTAACATATAGCTATGCTGCCAGGAAAGTGACAAAGAAACAGTTGTAAGCAACTTTGTATAAAAAGACAGAAATGGTATCTTAAGAATACTTAAGAATTATATAAAATTAAGGATGTAGTAAGTATATTTTCTATAAAATATTTTCCTTGGATGAGAGAGTCTCATTCAAAGGCCTGTATAGCAGGGCTACTCAAGCTCTGGGCCCTGAGCCAAATGTGGCCTGCAGGACTCCCCACGGTTTGGGAAATTTGGAGGCAAAGGAGCTGTGGCAGTACTGCCATCCCTTCCTGTTGCCAGAATTTCAAGCCTTACGGGGCAGGTTGGAGCTGAGCCATCCACCCCTTCCCTCTGAATAGCCTGGCTGCACACCCTTCTCCCTGCAGGACTTGGCCATGCCCCATTCTCTCTGCTTGGCCAGGTTGGGACCAGGCCATGCCCTCTTCTTCCTGTGGGGCCAAGTCATGCCCCCTACCCCTGTGGGGCTGGATCAGGGCTCAGCTGCCCCCTTTCCCCCTCTGCATGGCTTGATCTGATCCACGGAGAGACTATGCACCGCCCATTCAGCCCACCAGCCAAAATGACTGAACACCAGTGCCCTATAGTTTTGTCAACAGATACTGGATTTTGCTGCGTCCACATTCAGGGGCAGGCACACACAGATCTGACATAAAGCAGCAAAAGCAAGCCTTTCTGTTGCCTAAACAAAACTTCCAGAACATCCTAAATTCTCAGCTGAATTCAACCATTGGCAAAATACTCCCCAGTGATATAATCTAGGAAGCTGGAAGCTCTGGGTTCTTACTTGTGGTGCATCCTATCTTCTATCAGCAAGGCTTTTACAGTGGGGACACACCCCACATACAAAGGCAGTTTAGTGTCCATGTGCTTCAGTGACACAGTAGTGCTATCAGCTATGAGTAGGGTGGCCATAATAATTTTAGGGAAATTCAGGACAGGGGTGAGGCACACGCTCACCCCTGCCCCTGCAGCTCCCAGGAGCAGGGCTGGGTGAGAAGTATGGTGCATGCGCACACACACACACACACACACACACACACACACTTGCATGCAGACAGCTCCAACCCTGTGGCTCCCAGGAGTGGGGCCAGGAGGGTTAGCACAGCAAAGTGCGTGCACACTCACATATACATGCACATGCATGAACTAAGCTCTGACCCCATGGCTCCCAGGAAGGGCTGGGTGAGAGCATGCATGCAAACATGCAAACACTGCCCCTCACCCCCCACAGCAGCCCCTTGGCTCCCAGGAGCCCTGATGACAGGGCAGGGTGGGGCAGAACAACATGGAGGTCCTCAGCCAGGCTTCATCCCCTGTGTGTACAGGCTGGACCTGGCTAGAAGCGGCCCCTCCCCCCTGCCACCGCCATTCACCTGGGGCCACCACACACCGCCTGGGGCCTGCGCAGTGAATGCAGCAGCAGGGCACAAGGCTACCAGCAGCAGGCGGCCATCCTGGCTCATCCACGGAGGTGCCCGAGACCTGATCCCAGCACTGGCCCCCCTCCCCCAGCCCACCCCACTCTGGTTGATCCTTGTCCCAGGCAGGCAGGGGCCGGATTAACGCATAAGCAAAATAGGTGCATGCCTAGGGCCCTAAGTAAAGAAGGGGCCCAGTTGTGCTTATTTTACAAATTATAAAAATTATTTACAGTATTATATACAAATTACAAAAAATTACAAATTAAATACAATTATATACAAATTATAAAAAACATATACAGTATTAAGTAGGGGACCATGAGTTTGTTTGCCCAGGGCCCACTCAACCCACCTCCTGCCCTGCCTCCAGCCTCTGCTCAGCAGGAGCCCAGCTAGGCATTGCAGTTGGCAGCAGCCTCTGCATCTGCCTGCAGCAGCGTGAATCTGGGATCTTTGCTTTAATTTACACCAATAGCCAGGACATCTGGATGGCCTGCAAAATCTGGGACTATGCCAGATAATCTGGGACATATGGTCATCCTAGCTATGAGCCAAAAACATTCTAGTGGTAGTATTTCCTCATGTAGACATGTCTGACTCCAGGTTTAAAGTTTATTGGGGCAGGGGTTGGTTGGTTGAAGTAAAGAAGTAGTCTGGGATTGCTGCTCCTGCAGATATACCTCTTCTGTAGTTAAACAAAAAATACCCTCCTCTCTAAAACCTGGCCTAGACGCAGTTTCAGTATGAGTGTGAATATGTCAGTCAGGGCATATGATTTCTACTGTTAAAATCAACACAGCACTAGTATTGCTGCAGTTATGAGTAGAAAGATACCCTACCTGCACAGAAATAAGATATATCAAGTAAAACACATGTACCCTGTATAACTGTATCCCCACAGGAGCTGAACTGCTTTTACTGGTATATTCAAATGCAATAGTTGTGAGGGAAAAGGCCATGCTACAGATGTCATATTTTGCATGAAAAATTTACTTTTGAAAATGATCTTTTTTTTAATCTCAGAATATTTCATTGTAAGTGTAGCTGTAAAGGAAGTCTGATGAAAGAACAAGAAGCTGAAGTTAAGAGAGCCTGTGAAAAATGGATTTAAATTATTTTTCATTTACTCAAGCAGAAAAGGCTCCAAGACTATCACTACAGAAAGATAAAACAAATGCTAACATCTAAATGATCTTTGCCATAACTGAACTGATCAGCTCTCAGTTCAATTTGGATTTAGATAGCCTCCTTCAATACAAGAATAATTTTATGTTTGGACAGAATTTAGGCACCACCTAGTGGCCAAATTTATGATACAAAATCTGACAAAATGCAACATTTAATTTTAAGTTCTTACAACAAACTTTAATTTTAAAAAATTGCCAGGAAACAAATAACTCTTAACTTCCTCCACTTTACATTACGGCAAATTGACAAAGAAACAAGTATAAAATAAGTTAAAATATTTTAGTCCTTGTTTTCAGTGGAAGTTATGAATGTGTGTGCATAGTCAAAAAAAAGTTTTCATAAAACTCTTTAAAAATATTAACATTTTTTTTGTGGGTTAATTTCCAACATTATGGACTCTGCTTATCTAGTATATCTACACGTGAGTGTGTGTATGAACAGATTATTTTCTCTTTAATCCATAAATTGTCCTATTGGCATATGTATCCCATATATGTCCTATATATGTGTATATATTTAAAAATACTTATTTTTAAATATATACACATATATAGGACATATATGGGATACATATGCTAATCCCTTATTTCAGCAGGGATTTTAAAATCACTCTTAAACCAACACACATTTTTAATTCATGGATTGCCAATAGGACAAGTTATGAATTTGAGCCCAGTTTTTTTCTCCTGCCCAGGCAGGGGTCGGACTTGAAGATCTACAAGGTCCCTCCCTACTTCTATGATTCTATGATTCTATGAATTAGAGAGAAAATAGTCTAAGCCAATATGTTAAATTTATGGCATACAGATCAAAACCATTGGTTTTGGCAACATGCTTTAGTGAAGTACAACATAGTCAACTGGGACTCAAGAAACATGGGTTCTAACTCTGCCTCTCATACTGAACTTGAGGAAATCAACTTCACTTCTCTCTGCCTCTGTTTCTCCTTTTGTCCTTGTCCATCTTGTCTAGATTGTAAAATAGCACAGGGAACTGTCTTTGACAATGCATTTGAATAATACACAACACAATGGTAACCTGAGCATTTTCAGGCATCAAATCAGCAGTCCCCAAAAACTGAGACTGTGACCATACAACTTGAGAGACTGGCCCCAGAGGCTTTATGAGAGGGTTCATGAGTCCCAGACTTTCAGTTAGCCTACATGGACTTGGATCAGATACAAGGTCATGCATGGGTCACACATGATATCAAGACAACTAACTGGAAGTGGGGTTCCAAACCCAGGAGTAGAGTCACCATTCAAAAACCTGGGAACCACTGTTCCATATACTGATATAATATAAATAATAAATACAACTGACTTGGAAAGATAATCCTGGAGCTTCAATATGTTATAAAAGTCCTTATTACAAGAAAGAATTATTTTAGAGAAATCAGTAGATATCATTTCAGGAATTCTGGCGGTCCCTGATAACTAGCAGTCACAAATAGAGAAATATCATGTGCATTTGGCAGAAGAAAAATGACTCAAACTACTTCATCTCCTGTGGTATCTGACTGCCACTAAGTCATTACAAACACATTGAATAAAAACAACTTATCTTTCTGTTACTTTCAACTCCCTACTTCACTACTTTTTAATAAACTTTTTTTAGACAATTTACAGTACAACATGCTGCACATTACGTATGCCATACTCAGGTTAATTTATCCAAAGAACAAGCACTGGCAGTTTTGGGATTTGGTAGCTACCTAGATGTTTAACATTCAATTTAGTAACATTTGTATCATAGTAATGAATTTATTGACACTGAAGTTAAGAAATAATGTCTTGAATGCATGATGAACATAAAGATTTGTTTGCATGGTACTCAGAAACACTTATCTGTAAAACCTTAATTTGCAGTCAACTCCACAGTAAGTAAAGACTATATTGAACTTGGAATTGTCAAAATGTTCACCCTGCAATTAGATATGAAATACCCACTCAACCACTCCTTTTAATAAGCTCATCCCTGACTGATGCCACACTAAAAATGTTTGTCTGTACAGTAAGTTTGGTAGAGATGTGAGGTTTTTCACATTGTTCCTATACCAGATAAAATATTTGTGTATATGTAATTATAACAGCACTAAAGGGCTTTTGCTGGTATAGCTTATTTCACAACCAAATTGCTATATGTTTTCTCATCAAACCTTTTCTGGTGTAGATGTGGCTGTATAGAGACAGTCTCTAAGCCTGAAAACACAATTCTAGACTTTTCTTGGGCTACTAAAGATAATTTAGAGTTCTTGCCTATGTACTCCTGGATTTCTCTGAGATGTAAGGACAAAAATGGGAATCTCAACTGAGGTGCAGAGCAGTGCCTGAGAAGAAAGATTTCAAGGCCTGAATAAGGCCACCAATTCTTTTACACAGATCACAAAACGATATATATATATATTTGATGGAAACTTATAGATTCTATGACAAAGATAATTTCTGAAAACCCCAGTTTTGCTTCATTCCCTATCTCCCAGCATCCAATTAGACTGACTCCATCGCCTCTGGTTAAAAAAGCAATACCACCTTAATCTTTCCTCTGACTTCTGGCTCTCCCTCCCCTTCAAGCACTATGACCAGTGCCCAACTCAACTTGGGTCCTGCTTACAGTATCTGTTTTCATACCTTTCCACTCTCTTTCCATGACCACTTGTAGGAAGCTTGTACTCCTTCATATAGTTCTACCTTTTCCTAAACACTTGTGCACATGTAGAAGCTGTATAAGCAACAACTAATATGTTGGGCAAACTCAGATACATACAATCGTCACATACAGACTTCTGTCCCCAGTGTCCTATTCTGTACATGGATCATCACCAGGAGGCAGTCTGTGATGAACACCTTTTGGCCTGCATTTTGTCAGCAGTTCCTTGATACAAGGATGACAATTTGCCAGTACATAGAGAAGTCATCAGTGAGTCTGGAGTTGACTAAAGAGGCTAATCCAAGACCTGCATGTTTGACTGCAGACATGGCAAACAGTTCCAGGAGGAAGGAATGGAACCTGGTGATGTCAGGTCACAGTACTTTCCTTTTGCCTCTCTCACCTATCTACCTCCCTAATGAGACAAGTTTGGTATAAATGGTCAATGCCTTGTCCTACTTCACAGTGCCATTGGGGACAATTAAGTGCTCAATGTTAGTAGTACATTTCTTCAGATAGACCTTCAAGGTGTCCTTTAATATCTTCTTTTGCTCACCTCTACAGTAGTGACCATTGGGTCATTGGGCATATAGGACCTGTTTCAGGAGCTGGTGGTCAGGCATCCTTATGACATATCCTGTTAAACAGAGCTGGTATGGCATGAATGTTATAAATGGCTTTGATGTTGGTGGTGTTTGCTTGAGCCAGGACACTTGCATTCATTCTTCTGTCCTACCAGTTTATATGGAGGATTTCCCAAAGACAACCAAGACTTTCAAATGTTTCTGATGTTGTCCAAGTTTCACAGGTGGTAGGGATGACAGGATTCACAGCAGGGTAGGGATAAAAACAGCTTGATAGATGAGAGGTGTCATTTGGGTCCTGATGCCATGATTATCAAAGATGTGATTTCAGATGCGTCTTAAGCAGCACTAAAAGATTTTATTTCATGTTGAATATCATCATTTATGTTTACTTTTTGGAAAGGTGACTGCCCATTTAGAAGAAATGCTCAACATTCATTAAGGACTGCTCTCTAATTTTAATATGTAGGGCAACAGCTGTTTGGTTTGGGTTGGGTTGGTAAAGTACCTTGGTTTTCATGAAGATGACAGTGAGTCCAAGCATTTCATACACTTCACAGAAGCAGTCGAGAGTGATCTGGAACACTTCAATTGAGTGGGCTCACATTACAATCATAAATGTAATGGAGATGTTAGTTACCTTGGATTTGGAACATAATTGATTGATGATAAAGGGATTCCTATCCATGTGATACTGGATGCTGATTCCAGATGTAAGTCTATCAGTGATGACATATAGAATAGCTGTGATACAGATGGGAAAAAAGTTTGGTGCTATCATGCATTCTTGCTTGATTTCAGTTCTAATAGTGAAGGGGTCCATTTCTAAGCCATTGTTTAGGATGGTTACTATCATGTCGTCATGAAGTAGTCTGATAATGATAATGAATTTTGGTGGACATCCAAATCTCATCAAGACCTTCCATTTGGCCTCTATGTTGATGGAGTAAAAGGCCTTATTCAGGTCAATGAAGGCCATGTAAAGATTTCAGTATTGCTGCGACATTTCTCCTGCAGCTGTCTAAGAACAAAGATTGTGCCTATTGTAACTCTGAGTGGTCTGACACCACAGTAGGACTCAGACAGAAGCTCCTCAGCAACAGGAGTGAATCTATTGAAGAGAATGTGGGCTTGGATCTTCCCAGTTATGGACTGGAGTTCAGAGTCATAGTAATTGCTGTAATTGTGGCAGGGCACTGGGGTACACCTTCCCCTTTAAGTGTGCAAGCACCCAGAGGGGCAGTCTTGCAGGTGGCAGAGGGAGCTGATTGGAGAGTCACCTGACCAGGAGAGGGGTGGGCTGGAGCTATATAAGCCCAAGGCTTCAGCTGGCAAGGTAGTTCAGCTCTGGGAGCCATATAGTGAGGAGCTCCTGGCAGCAGAGAAGCAGGACTCCTGAAGTTGCAGTGAGCAGGCTAAGCCACTTTGCAGTCCTGGGAACAAGGAAAGCTTACCTGAACAGTGAAAGACTGAGTTCTACTGGCAAGGGGCCTTTATTTTTGTTACCCAACTCAGAAAGAGTTGGGGTATTTACTAGAGTGCTGAGATACTTTTATTTGGTGCATCAATGGTTTAGCATTGGGTCCTGCTAGGGCCGTCTCCAGGCCTACCCTGAGAACCAGTATTCCATAAGGGGATAAGAGTCAGGTTCACCAGAAAGTGGGGCACAGTAGGAGTCCCATGATGGTGGGGGTCTGCTATAGATCACCAGACCAAGAAGAAGATGAGGCTTTGTCCAAACAGCTTTTTTCAAACAGCTAGAGGAAGTTTGGATGAGGCTTTCTTCAGCTAATGGCAGTTTCCCGATCACAGGCCCTGGCTCTCATGGGGGACTTCAGTCACCCTGACATCTGCTGGGAGGGCAATACAGCAGTGTACAAGCAAGCCAGAAAGTTTTTGGAGAGCATTCGGGACAACTTCCTGGTGCAACTACTGGAGTAGCCAACTAGTGGGCTGTGCTCTTCTTGATCTGCTGCTCACAAACAGGGAAAAATTGGTGGGGAGTGTAATAATGGATGGCAACTTGGGCAGCAGTGACCACAAGATGATTGAGTTCAGGAGCTGAAGGAAATGAAGGATGGAGAACAGCAGAGTAAGGGCCCTGGATTTCAGAAAAGCAGACTTCAACTCACTCAGGGAACTCATGGGCAGGATCCCCTGAGAAGCCCAGGAAAGCTGGCTGTACTTTAAAGAAGCCCTGGTGTGAGTGCAGGAACAAACCATCCCAATATGCGGAAGACTAGCAAGTATGGCAGAAGACCAGCTTGGCTTAGCAGGGAACTCCTCATAAACTAAATCACAAAAAGGAAGCTTAT
This sequence comes from Gavialis gangeticus, assembly GCF_001723915.1. NCBI lineage: Eukaryota > Metazoa > Chordata > Crocodylia > Gavialidae > Gavialis > Gavialis gangeticus. The sequence goes on from NW_017728995.1 coordinate 57,048,309, forward strand.
AAAACGTGGAAACATGGGCAAATAACTAGGAAAGAATATAAGACCACAGGAAGGCCATAGCTCAGCTGGAGTTGCAGATAGCAAGGGATGTGAAGGGGAACAAGAAGGGTTCCTACAAGTATGTCAGTAGCAAGAGGACGATTAGGGAAAAGGTGGGTCCCTTACTGAACGGGGAGGCAACCTTGTGACAGAGGATGCAGAAAAGGCTGAAGTGCTCAACACCCTTTTGTTCCTCAGTTTTCAGAGGCAAGGTCTGTTCCCACACTACTGTACCAGGAAGCATTTTGTGGAGGAGGTGATCATCCCTTAGTAGTGAAAGAACAAATTAAGGACTACTTAGAAAAGCTGGCCATGTACAAGTCCATGGGGCCAGATGGCATGCACCCAAGGGTGCTGAGAGAGTTGGCTGATGTGATTGCAGAGCCACTGGCCATCATCTTTGAAAACTCACAGTGACTACAAGAGGTCCTGGATGATTGGAAAAGGGAAACATAGTGCCCATGTCTAAGAAAGAGAAAAAGGAGAATCCAAGAAACTACAAATCAGCCTCACCTCAGTCCCCGGAAAAATTATGAAGCAGATCCTCAAGGAATCCATTTGTAAGTACTTGGAAGAGAAAAGGTGATTAGGAAGAGTCAGCATGGATTCACCAGGGGCAAGTCATGCCTGACCAACCTGATTGCCGTTTATGATGAGGTGACTGGCTCTGTGGATGTAGGGAAACTGGTGGATGTAGTGTAGCCTTTATCTTAGCAAGGCTTTTGATACAGTCTCCCACAGCATTCTCACAGGCAAGCTAAGGAAATATGGGCTAGATGAATGGACTGTAGGGTGGATAGAAAACTGGCTGGAGCACCAGGATCAGAGAGTATATACAGATGGTATACAGATGTTGACCTGAACTGTAGGGCACTGGGTCTGCTCACTCCCTGTTACCGCAACCCCTGGCAGTGCACCTCTCCCCCTGCCGCTATGCCCCTTGGCACTGGGCTCTGCCCCCTGTCTCTGCGCCCCCTGGCACTGAGGTCTGATCACCCCCTGGCACTGTGCCCCCTAGCACTGGGGTCTCATCACTTCCTGGTGCTGTGGCCCCTGGCGCTGGGGCTCTGCACAGTAGTGTGCCCCCATGAGGCCTCCTCTTCCCCCAATAGCCTCAGCCCAGTCCACTGGATAAAACAACAACATAAATATGAGCCCCTCGGCAATAATATAATACAAGTCCTACAAGCCACACTCTGGCTCCTTAAAAACCCCACACTGCTCCTCGAGTATTGGGTATCTCCTAGCTCTGGGTACCCCGTAGACTCTTGGAGCCTTATTAGCCATAGCAACAGTCTGGCCAGCAGCCACAGTGTTCCCAGGTAGTTCTGCCATGCAGGAGCTCCCTTCCCCAGACAGCTTGCCAGAGACCTTGCCCCACCAGCCTTGTCTCTGGGGTTTATATGGGCCCAGAGCTCTATCTCCTTCCTGTCAGCTGACCAGCCTGGGTGGTTGGGCTTTTAACCCCTACCCTCCTGGTACTTGGTGTTCCTATAGACTCTGGTCTTAAAGGGGCAGCCCTGCCTCCTAGTAACAGGGCTAGTGTTCCCTGTTACAGTCACAATATATAACTACTAGGGCTTGTAACGTACACCTCATCTGTTCAATGAGAGTTAGTATGTAGAATCTGCAAATCATTGCAGTGCAAATCCTAGATGAGCTTCCATTTACCTTGCAGCTGCCCTGTTGGTCAACCCCCCAGAAATGGGGACCTCTAAAGATAAAAACAACAGCTGTTACAGCTTGAATTAAAGAGCTGAGCATGTGTACATGGGGCTGTTGCATTATACACACGCACTGGTGGGTTACATAGGCAATCATATTTTTGCTCAGGAAAGATTTAGGGGTTCTAGTGCTACAGGAAACAACAAAGCAACAAGAAAATAGCTCAATACAATTCTGTATGTAAAGTACCATGTATGCCTCAGATATATATGTTTACTCTAGCAAGTAAATAACTGTTACTTTGCTATTGTGAAGAATGTTTCAGTTACAACAATACATACATGGCATTATGAAAATGACCTACAATTCTTTCCAATTTCTAATTGCTTAAATTATGCACTGAATTGAGACACCATCTAGAGATGAAGCTCCAAAGGTGATGATATGAGTTTTTAATCTCTGCTAAAGGAACAAAGTACTGAAAAACAACAGCAAAAAACCCCACTGCTGACAGAGCCACTTTCCACCTGAAGGAATGAAGCCAGAATCAATGTTTAATATAAAGCATATCTGATGAAACTGGTTGTGGATTACTGTCACATCTTGGATTTCTACAAGCTTCTCGTAACAGACTGTGTACATTATCCTGACCTTAGCACAAATTTTAGCACTGGGACTTTGGTTTTTTTGTACCTGGCACCCCAGGATACTAACCATTTGTGGGTTTGATGAAACAATCATCATGAAAGTATAAATAGAACTGTTCATACACTGTATCACATGTGGGATGAGTGGCTGGGCAAACAGTTCATAATAGCCAACATACTGGCAACTGTTCAAAGTCAATTCAATTGTTTTTCTGTTTGTTGCAGAAAGAACCAACAACTGGAAACCAGATTTTCTGCTGTCACAAATCTGTATCACCCTGTTATAATATTATTGTTGACATTCTTTATCTATTGTAGCTGTTACTAATATAGCATATTATAAAAATTGTGACAATATTTTAACTAAATAAAATTGCATACCAAGAGACCAAGTCTCCACTACTTTGTAGCTTATGTAGTGTGCATGTGAGAGACCACATCTCCCAGGGTACATGTTAGTATCAAGGATTACCCCCAAAACCTTTAGATCTAAATGTAGAACTTCCTGCCTGAGCTTAAATAGCCAACTTTATTAACACAAAAGCTGTAGCACATTCAAACAAATACAAGCTGCTATGGGAGACAGAAAGCCACACTGTAAGCATAGAGAGCATACTTATGCATTGAATATATACATCAAAGAAACAAAACATGTGACAACAATTTTTTCCCCATAAAATGTCATGTTAATGACAAAAGTTCATTTTTTAGAAGGAAAATTACTTGGTATAAACTTCTCAATCACCTCTCCAGATTAGTTTTAGACAAAATTCTATAGTGGAAATAGAATTTAAGTAATACTCCTTTGAGTTGTCTAGTATATCTGATATTAAATTACAAAAAACTTGCATTCCAAAAGAATTATTGAAATGAGCTTCAGGATTGGCAAAATAATGGATTTTTACCCCTGCAAATCAAACCTTAGGTTGCTCACTAAAGAAAATCTCTACCCTAGCTACTTTCACAAAAGATTTTTCTCAAGTACTTGTTTTACTTTTCCTGAATATATAAAAGTTATCTCAAGGTTGCAGGGCGTTTATATTACTACATCTAATAATACCATTCAATTTGTTCAGATTACTGAATACAACTGCCAAGTATGCCAGAATAGTCAACATTTGACTTCTAAAAACATATTCAGTTAATTTAGCAGAAAACGTCTATGTTCGTCCTTCAACACCAGTATATTAGAGTATTATTCTGTATGATAGCCAAAAAAAATGTCTGAAAAAGGAAAAGAATGATGTCAAATAGCATTTCCTTGTGGAGAACTGGAAAAGTGGCATTTAGAAGAGAATTCTTTGAAACAAGAATGATACTGACTCACTTGCTTTAACCCTATGAATAGATGGCTCCATTCACTTCTTTGCAGAATGCATATTTTTGTGTGACAGTGAGTAAAAAAAACATCATGAAAGACTCCCTTATCCTTTGTTACCCTGCCCCAGATGATTTGATGGGGCTTGAAAGCAAAATCTAGTTTTTTTCCAATGCTTATCCTATACTTTTTACAAGGAGTCGGCATACTAAGGTAGCTTTATGAGCTAATTACAGATAATATACTAAAATAAAAGGCAAAATCCTTGGATAGTGAAGAACAGCAGGGCATAAGTCATACACTTGAATGTTCATTGTTGATATACTTATTTTACTTATAATCTATGAGTAATTTGTCATCTATATATGCAGTATAGTTGACAGTTGTGTGACAGGGCCTGTCAGTAGAAATAAATATTTGAATATTTTGCATTGTTTAGAAGTTTCCTTGACTTTCAAGATCTATTCTCTTCTTATTGACCACAGAAGACCACTGACCACTATGTGGGTTTTTATGTATATAAGTGTAAATGATTTAATTTAGCTTAAATCCCTTTTTCTACTATAGTATGCTACAAGCAGGAACCTTAAGTCCTGTTTGTCTCATCTTCTGAACTTCAGCTTATTGAAAGACCCCTCTGCTGCCCTTGTGATGCTTCTAGAAAATGGTAATATAGACCCCTCTACCTTATTGATTCTTAGGTAGTATTTAGCCAGGGGCTTTACTGGGCGCATCTACATGAGATGTTTATTGTGCAGTTGACTAATTAACTGTGCAGTAAATGTCTCAGCATCTACGTGTGTACCCCTGTTAGGGTACACAAAAATAATAAACTCTGCAGTGGAGTTTTTTTATGTGCAGCAGTGCACATGCAGGAGCTGACCTAGCTGGCTGGGGCACAAGGGTGCTTCAGCGTGGGGGCTGCCTGTTGGCTAGCTCTGCACTGAAGCACTGTTGTGCCCCAGTCAGCCTATCCACAGCACATTGAGCAGGGTCGGAGCAGCCCTGGGCTGGCAGGCTGCTCCCTGAACCCTCTGCCTAGCTCTATGTTCTGCATTCCAGGTTCATGTGTAAACTGCACACTTGGGAGCTTCCTAGAGCAATAAACTGTGGAGCAATAAGTAATAATAAGCTCACAGTTTATTACTGCACACTAATGGTGTGTGTAGACATGCCCGCTACATAGTAAAATAAGCTTACAACAATATAAAAAGAGATACATGATGCAATTTGTTTAGTATAGATTGTATGAATTTAGTGTTTTTACTCTTGTTGCAATCAGCCATAAATTCACATTGCAGTTGGTTGTATTGTAGTAAAATTTGCATGGTCATGTCTGCTGAGAACTATTTTGGCAGCACTTGATACTGGGTGTATCTCTATTTTGTCAGTATCATTACACTATGTTGTAAACTGCAGTGTAGACATCTCCTTAGTTTATTCTTTTGATCCCACATATAAAATGATCCCTAAGATCTTCTCATCTTAGTTTGACCCCAGCATGGGACTTCTTATGTTCTTCTCCTAGTTAGATGACAGGGAGGGTAGGACAGGGGATGGATTATGTTTGTTCTGCCATGCAGGAGCTCCCTACTATACTTCTACTGCAGTGATTCCCAAACTGTGGTACGCATACCACCAGTGGTATGCAGACAACCTGTGAGTGGTATGCGCATAGGTAATGGAAGGCCAGGGGTGAGGGGCACGCACAAATAAAGACACCCAGCCACAGCCTACTGCAGGCAGCCGGGAATGCAGCTCGGCCGTGTATGGAGCAGCACCCAGCAGATAAGTGTGTTGGGGTGAAGGGACATAGAGGAGGGAAGGGGTGGAGGGGCAGACTGAGTGAGGGAGGGAGTAGGGAAGAGGCAAGGCAGGGGCTGCGGTGAATGGGGTCCCAGGGCAGGTTGTGGCATAGTCAAAGCTGTAGGTGCTTTATCTGAGGGTGCAGAGGGGTTGGGGGGGCGCTGCTCCTCCTGCTGCACATACCACGGGGGAGGCATGGAGGGCACAGGGCAAAGGTGGGTTGTCTTCTTCATGCTGGGCTCTGCATCCCACTGCCATTGCCTTGGGAGCCACACATGATGCCTTGTGCCTCTCGTGTGCTGGCTGCCAAGGCAACAGCAGAGGGGTGCAGAGCCCAAAGTACAGCAGGCTGCCCGCCTCCACCCCATGCTCAAAGCTGGTGGGCATGTGCCCCCCAAGCCTTCCCCAGGGTGCACGCACCAGTGGGAGCCCCTCCACACTCATGGAAAGGCCCAGGCTGCTCCGGGAAGGGCCTGGGTGATGGGAGGCCCCACGGCCTTCTGTGCTGGCCTGCTGGGGGGATCAATTAACATGTATATACTGTGTTGATTTAGGAAAAACAGTCCTTAGGAACTCAGATAAGCATTGCAAATATCAGTCCCCTCAAGGGACACTCAGTTGGGTTTTTGCAACACAGCAGAGCCTATCAGGAACAAAGTTACACCTTTATAAAGTCAAAGGTACCACCACCTCACCTATGTATCAGGTCAACTGCTCAGCACTTTAGATCAGTGGTTCTCAACCTTTTTTGTACCAGGACCCATTTGTAAACATTGATGGTCAGTCCCTACCCAGTGTCCCTCACTCCCGCCCTGCTGCCCCCTACCTCCCAGTGTGTGGAGCACGGGGTAGGTGTGGGGGCAAGGGGTACCTCAACCAGCCCCTTGCAGGCTGGAACTCTGCCAGCCTGGAAGGGAAAAGCCATGGTTTCCCATGTTTTTCTCATTTAAAGGACAATCCATTTTTAAAGTTTGCTTGTGACCCTTTTATATATTCTTGTGACTCACTTTCAAGAAATGCTGCTTTAGATAACTGCAACAATACAGCAGTGCTTACACAGGCTTATTACCACCTCCTAATTATTTCCAAAAGCATAAGCTCACTCACAGAGGTTGAGAACTGGGTCTGTTAAGGGGCTGTCAACGATAGCCTATTAACCCCTAATTTGAATTGAAATTTGATTTGAACTGTGTGATGCGAATCAGTTAACACAGTTTAGAAAACAAGGAACAAGTTACAAACTGCCAGAGGGTTCATCTTGCCTGAGGTCATCATTATAGGCATGCTTTGGCAAGCCATTATGACAGAAAATATTCAAGAGCTAACACTACTATGAGAAGAACTTTGGTCAATTCTCAAAATGTGTGAACCATTTTTTTCAGTTAAATAAGTGAATATAGATTTTTCTCTGTAGTGTGATGAAAAGTATTTCTTAGTAAATCAAGAATTAAGTATAAATCATTTATAGACAAACTGTGACTGGGAACACAGCTCAATAACCTTTTTTTCAAAGGATAATTTACTACTATAAGGAATATTGACAACAGAATTAACTGTGCACATTTCCATGCATGAAAAATGTGTACTTTTTGGTTAAATAATTACTTTTTTATTATTGTGTATCTGGAAAATCAGTTCAAAATAGCATGTAGAAGGCAGACTCACAGTGGCCAAGACTCAGCTAAAAAGGGAAAATGCTGCTTAAGAGTCCTATGCATTGCAGCTGGAATCCACTTCCAAGGATACAATTTAAGAGTGAATGGATTTCTTTTCTTCACTCCAGAGACCAAGGCATAGTCTTTTAGGCAGTATAAATAGTATTAAGAAATGTTTAATGCATTCAAGGAACAGCTTAATAGTAATATTTTTCTGCATCTTGGCTCATTCTGAAATTCTTTGTGGCAAGGACAGCAAATAACCTATGTTTTTAGGACAGCAAATAACCTATTGTTTTTAGAAAAATCATTGTGACACTACCAATTCTAAAGGTAAATTTACATTTTGAAAACCATTTCCATGACATACTTTTTACCCAAAAGCTGGGATTAGAATAAATATGTTATCAAAACCTGGAAGACAACTGCTGCCTGAGAGGGCTCCAAAATGACCTGCTAAATGGAACTGGAGAGCTCCAAAAGACATAAGCAGTTTTATGATAGTAATAGTGCTGGTTAACGGTCACAATGATTTGGAGGGGAACCTGAAATGAGGGATATGGCAATCACTTTACTCAGATAGATATAAAAGAAATTATGTTTAACTCAAATGGCTGTATGTACTCTGCTTAATAAAAAGGATATGGCTGTGTGAAAAATAACTAATGAAGAAACACTGGAAATTTCAAACTGAACAACAGGTCAACAGGCTAATTTAATACCCAATAGTGTATGCCTGTTATTTCAAAAGAAATTGAAGAAAGATGCTATAATGTCCCTAGAAAAGCATGTAATACTATTTCATTCTTGGAAAAAAATTCTCATTTTCTTTCCAGTTAATGGTATTTTTCCCCTCTTAATTAAAATCAATTACTCTTGTAATGTTACATCCTATAACTGCAGATGCTAGTCATATTCAAATAAGTGTTCAATTTTTTTAGTGTAAAAACATAGTAACATTTATCAACCTTACTCAGGCTTACACTCAGGTTTACACTCATGCTACCGACTTCCATGGAGTAGTTGTGCTGTGCAGAAATGTATTTATAGTGCTATCAAGTGTATTGCCTTTCAGATAGCACTGTACACCTGTAACTTGTCTTTGTCCTAGGCTTTGGACAAAAACAGAAGGAAATGCATCAGAAAATGACTGAAAAAAAATGTAAAGAAAAAGCAACAAAGGCACTTGGGGTGCAGGAAGGTGTCAGTTATATGATGAAAAATGAAGTGAATGCCAATGTCTCTCTATAGGAGTTGGGGATACGTGGTATATTACAAAGTTTCAGTCTATCTATTCTTCAGCAGCAAACAAAGAAGAGAAAGTCAGATCTGGCAGGAACTGGTCAACCACATTAGCAACTTCCTGTAACACTAGCTCCATAAATTCTTTCTGAGCACCTCAACTGTAGGCACCCAAAGTTTACTTAGCTAAAAGCCACTTGAACAGCTTGACAGGAATAGGACCAGGTGTAGCTATCATTGCATGTTAACTGGAATTTCTTCCTTTGATTTAAAGTCAAGCAACACTTCTTTCATCCAATGAATAGCCTAGTTTTTTGCTCTGTCCTCAAATTTTAATGGAGCCTGTTCAGTCTTAAATGTCTTTGGGTATGAATACTGCTCTGCTGAGGCCTGGTGAAAAATTAATACGATTTTCATGGCTGTTACCAGAGTGCTTCATTTTCCCTGGCTTTCTCTTCAAAAGTGACTGTGGTTATTATATGGATGAAATACAGCTGTGTTGCTTTGCACAGAGAGGGCAGTAAGCTGCAGAGGTGCACATGAGGGCCAGAAGCTCCCCCAACCACTAGCAGTGAAGGCAGCTAGAGCCCAGCCTGCAAGATCAGGAGCCCCCACTCCTCTAGAACGCCCCCTACACTGCCCTGTCCCACCACTTCTGCCCCTGCCTTTGACCCCACCTGGGATTGTGTCCAACCCTTTCTCCAGCCACTCTGACTCCACTGCTGCAGAAAAAGCTCATACCATCCCCAGTCTCTTCCTCGTATAGTTCAGACTACAGCTTCTACCATGCATCATGGCACCTGGAGCCTGCATTTAAACAAGGCAGAGCAAGCTGCTCTTGGCATAGATGGCTCCTCAGGAACTGAGTGCTCACAGCTCTACATCTCACCCTTGGATGGGGACTGCAGGTGCTGAACCCCACTTACTACTGGGGCTGCTGATTGCCACCTGTCCTCGCGGCTGAGCAGCAGCCTCCAGTGACAGAACATGCCCTGGGCCAGCCGTGCAGTGAAGCCAATGTGAAATGCTAGTGGAGGGATTTGCTTCTCTGCCCACCTAGGCTTAGCAGTAGGCATGTCACTGCAGATTGGCACCTGCCCAAATGCTGTTCAGAGGCACTTAATTCTGGAAGTACTTCGGGCCTTGGTGAGGGGTCTGGTAGCTTGGCTGCATGGGCAGGAGTGGGTTTCACTTCAACCCTCTTTCCTTACAGATGTGTGATTTGATTGTGAAACAAGCATGGCACTGAAGTCCCAAGGCATCCCCCACTGGAAAAGCAGCCTTGACTCCTACCTTTACACAGGGTAGTGAAAGCACAGGTCATGTGAGTACGTAGGTAACTTATAAGTCCAATCTTTGCTTTGAACAATCTGCATGAAGTTGGAGTTAACTCACGGGACTAGATCAGCATGTAGCCCTGGAGCTGGTGCATGGGGCATGAGATCTTGACTTGGTACATGAGATCAGACTTGGCATGCTGGGTCCAACCCAAAAAGTGGCTCCAGACCTGGTGTGCAAGGGCAGACCCAGCAGGTGGTCCTGGCATGTGGGGTTGGACCTGGCATGCAGGGTCCCCATGTAATGCATGGTTCTGGCAACAGGCTTGGCTCCCTAGCTAATTCTACTTGGTTTCTTCAAGGAATATTTTTTTCTTGCTCCTCCCTCTTAAAAACAAAATGTGTGTTATATACAGGGGTGTGGTATATGCAAGAAAATATGGTAGTATTCTTAATTTTTTTAAAGGACAATTTTTCCAGATTTCTTATCTACAGGTAAGTTTCAGCAACTTCT
>NW_017728995.1:57063471-57065083 GCF_001723915.1 Gavialis gangeticus
CCAACCCAAAAAGTGGCTCCAGACCTGGTGTGCAAGGGCAGACCCAGCAGGTGGTCCTGGCATGTGGGGTTGGACCTGGCATGCAGGGTCCCCATGTAATGCATGGTTCTGGCAACAGGCTTGGCTCCCTAGCTAATTCTACTTGGTTTCTTCAAGGAATATTTTTTTCTTGCTCCTCCCTCTTAAAAACAAAATGTGTGTTATATACAGGGGTGTGGTATATGCAAGAAAATATGGTAGTATTCTTAATTTTTTTAAAGGACAATTTTTCCAGATTTCTTATCTACAGGTAAGTTTCAGCAACTTCTTCCAAAAGAGAACCTGTATAAAAAAGCTTAAAATTGACTGTATGCATTTGTACTGCACTATAAGACTGCCATGTACATCTTTAACTAATAAGCTCTGCTTTCTTCTGCTTTACTATCAAAAGCAGTGGAGATTCAAGGAGGCAGCTGTTGCCCACAGAAGTAAACACTGAAAGTACGATGTTAGGTACCCGTTGCTTACTTATTGCTTTTTAATTCAGACTTAATTGGGTTTTTCTCTTATGTTAACTTGCTGGTGCACTGAGAGAATTGAGGAAAACTGTTTGGCTCATTTTTCCAAAGCCTTCTGGGGTCCCCTGACTGCCTCATCTTTCCTCCACCCCCATCTCCCAACAGAAAATGTTTGATTGCTTTAAAGGTGCAGAAAACCTCTTTTCAAACTAGAGAATTGATTTCTCTGGTACCTAAGTCAGAGATCTAGATTGTAGGATATTTTTCCCCTCTGATTTTAACTGTAGCAGGTCTCATGAGATGTAGTTCTGCCAACCTGAATTTGACAAAACAGTTCTATTTTTTTGAAGTACTGAACAAATAGAGGTATATATAAAATCTGAGAGGTTTTTACTTCCCTTCCTATTGCTCTCTTGTGGCTGCAAAACATCAAAAACACAATGCTGTGATTTGATTTGGAAAATACAAATATTAGCAATTCTGGTAAGATGTGGCTATAAGCATTTAAGGTGGGGAGGTTGTTAAAGAACATTCCTCCCCTTTCCCTTCTCCCTGCCCTCCAAATACAGTTAGTGAAGCAGTCCTCTTGGCTGTGGTTAAAATGTAACTTGTATCAAGGCAAGTACTGATACCATTGTTTTTTCTGTTAAAGACCTTGTTTCTGGTTGCATATAATTTTTCTAAACATTAATCATTAGGCTGAACTTTTCTCCTGGGTGTTGCCTATTTAGAGGGGGAGGTTGTTTTATTTCAGTAAGATCTGGAGGGGACAGATCCTTTTTGTGTACATTAACCAGGTGGTTGCAAAAGCTACTTTGGAAATATATCCCATATATTCTGATTGGAGTATTGTAGCTGTGATGGTGTGGGAAATGTACATGAAGCAGGGATTTTTAGTAATAGCTACTTTTGATAACTTTTTTTGCTCTACAGTTTTACAATCCTCTTTTGCTTCTTTAAGTGATTGCTTTCATTTACATAACGAAGTCACTGTTTTATCTGCTATTTAGCTGACTGTCTCTGCTTCTTTCCCAGACCTGAAAGCTGGTCTAACGTCTCTTCCAACTATTCATTTGGTCCAATCAAAGATACTACCAACCTCCCCTCCCCACCCA
>NW_017728995.1:57065094-57065306 GCF_001723915.1 Gavialis gangeticus
GCTTTTCTATGTATTTTGGGACAGGGATTTGGAATTTAGGTGGTATTTGCCCTAATGCCATAGAGGTTTCTTTTGCTATTCCTGGGAGAACATCCACACACACCCATGTTCAAACTTGTTAAGAGGTGTAAAGACGGTCAGTAGTGAGTGTGCTCCAGTCTCTAAGGGCACTGGCAGATGTGCAGCTCCCCGTTGTAACTCATGGTGCTTCA
>NW_017728995.1:57070306-57073827 GCF_001723915.1 Gavialis gangeticus
AACTTGTTAAGAGGTGTAAAGACGGTCAGTAGTGAGTGTGCTCCAGTCTCTAAGGGCACTGGCAGATGTGCAGCTCCCCGTTGTAACTCATGGTGCTTCACAGAAAGTGCCATGCGTTAGACCAACCCTCCCAACCCAACAGACATTCACTGTTGAATCAGAAGGGTGGAGGATTGAGCTCTGCTTAGAAGCCAATCCGGTGAGACAGGCTGCATGTTTTCACCCTCTTCCCCTAGCCCCACTTCCACTCTCCCAACGCCAGTGCTGTCTCAGAATAGAAGGGGGAGAAGGCAGGGGAGGGGGGTCCATTCTGCTGCTTACCTAGCCTCCAATCCACCCATACCACCCTCCACCCCAAACGGAACTCCCTCCTCTCCTGTCCCCTGCTTCCTCCCTCTCCCCTCCCCCATCCTGAAGACAGCACTGGGGACTGTTACAGGAGACTGTTACCTCTATGCTAGCAATTCATAGCTAGGGTGCCATGAGGTGCCATACACACTAGTACTATTAGGTGTCCAAACAGCTACACATGATTCACAAGATAAACCTAGAGATGTCACATAGGAAACCACAGTGTCAAAAAACAATCTGACCTGTTGTGGTCTTTTTGAGTTTTTTGTAACATAGGAATTGCTCTATAGTTTATTCCATAGTAAAAAAAAATGAGTGAAAGCTAAGAGCTGGCATTTTCTCAAGTCTAATGAGGCTGAGAACCACTGTTCTATGTCCTCAGTGTTCCCCTGCTAGTACTCGGGAAATGAGGCAGAGGAAGTAGCCTAATTAGTAACACAAAGCAATGCAGAAAGTGAAGAAATTGTTGCAGGAGTTAGAGAGTGAGGAGAAAAAGGAGGAGATAGAGGGCATGTGGAAATTGAGGGGAGAGGAAAAAATGAGAGACAAGCTGGCTGGATTAAAGAAGGCCACTGGGTAGATAGGAAAAGAGTCAGAAGCAGAGGGAGAGATCAGGAGCCAAGGACATGATAGGATACCAAAATAGGTGTGGTGGAGAATATGGGCAGAAACATGTCTAACTAGAAAAGTATGCTTCTATTCAGAACCCAGAGCTGAATGCAGGAGTTCTGAGTCTTTGTTATCAAATAGATTTAAATCCCAGCAACATATGTGTCTCTTCTCCTTCTAATAATCATAATATACTCTGCCAACTACTGCTAGCAATTACTTCCAGTGGAAGAAGTCTCTGCTGTGACTTGGGAGGTCCAATCCCTACTGATCTCTGTCCAGCCTTAGCTTCTAATGAGAGGATTGTGTGTGTGTGTGTGGGGGGGGTGAGGTTGTTTAATTAATTCTACAAATTGGGGTAATCGTTGAGTCACCACCAGCCCCCCCACTTCCACTCCTGTCCTGCTGCTGGCCAAATTAAATGGCTTATGTTTGACTTCATGTATCATTACCAACAAATTTTAAAAGCAATGATTCTATGTATAAACTGGATGTTTCCAGGAATCAGACACTGGATGATTAATCATGTATGTCAAGGCTGTCCAACTTTTGCATTGCTGGGAGCTGCATGCTGTATATTGTGTGGCAGCTGCATACTGTGTACACTCCTTGCTCCTGCACTGTGGTGGTCACCCCCAAGTGCACCAAGCCACAGACTCCTCTGACACCATGAAGGCAGGAAGAGGAAGCTGGAGGAGACCCCAGTACTGGGGGGCAGTGCCTGGACCAGGAGTGTGGGGACTGCAAATTAACACCCCAGGAGCTACCAGTGGCTTGTAGGCCACCAGTTAGACAGCTCTGATGTATGTTATGGTAGTGCCTCAGAATCCTAATGAACAGATTTATGTCATCTTGGCCAGAAGTGGCCAGTGGGGTCCCACAGGGGTCGATGCTTGTTCTAGTATTATTCAATATCTTCATCATCGGTGAACAGCTCACTGGCCAAGTTTGCAGATAACACCAAGTTATGGGGAAGTCTGGTCACACTTGAAGATAGGCTACAGATACAGGTGGACCTAGACAGGCTGGCAAATTGGGCGGATCGGAACCAGATGAAGTTCAGCATCGAGAAATGTAAAGTGCTCCACCCAGGGACAAACAATCCCCTTGCACACCTACAGGCTTGGCAATGCCAATCTGACCAACACTGTGAATGAAAGGGACCTGGGGATAATAATAGACAACAGTATGAACATGAGCCAGCAGTGCAACACCGTATCAGCTGGGCTAATAATACCATTGCATGCATCAATCGATGCATCTCCAGCAAAACCAAAGAAATGATTCTTCCACTCTACTCAGCATTGATGAGACCACAGCTAAAGTACTGTGTCCAATTCTGGGTGCCACACATTAACAAGGATGTGGTAAAGCTTGAGAGAATCCAGAGAAGGGCCACACATATGATCAGAGACTTGCAGGGCCAGCCATATGAGGAAAGGCTGAGGGACCTGGGACTCTTCAGCCTGAAAAAGAGAAGGCTGAGAGGAGACTTGGTAGCAGCTTAACACTACTACATCAGGGGAGGACATCAAGGGCTCGGTGAACAAGTGTTCACCATGGCACCCTTGGGGAAAACTAGGGGTAATGGTCACAAACTCCTGGAAAACCATTTCAGGCTCAACATTAGGGAAAACTTCACAGCTAGGATGTCCAGACTGTAGAATAAGCTCCCTCCAGAGATGGTGCAATCACCTACGCTAGAAATCTTCAAGAGGAGTCTGGATGGTCACCTTGCTGGGGTCACCTGACCCCAGTTGTCTTTCCTGCTTGGTGCAGGGGGCTGGACACAATGATCTTCCAAGGTCCCTTCCAGCCCTACAATCTATGAATCTATGTTTACTGTTGGCCATTCTATGAGAAATGTAGGCACTATTTCCACTATACAGATGCAGAAAGCTAAACCCAAATTGTTGATGCGCAAACTTTCAAGAGGTCTTTGATTTTGGATGACTTATTGGATATACTGTCTCATTTGTATGGGCATTGAAGAGCTGCAGTTTAGCACTGAGGTATCCCAAAGTAATAGATGCTCTTTAAAACAGCAATGCACACATGGTGGCTTTTCCACTTACTATTACAAATTATATCAATGTTCTTTTTCTCCTGCAATCACAAATAATGGAGTGTTTCATAGTTTCATAGTAGCTAGGGTCAGGAGGGACCTGAACAGATCATCTAGCCTGACCCCCTGCCACAGGCAGGAATGAATGCTGGGTTCACAAGACCCCAGACAGGTGATCATCCAACCTCCTCTGGAATTTGTCCAAGGCAGGGGCGAGGACCACTTCCCTGGGATATTGGCCACCCTAACCGTAAAATACTGCCTTCTGATCTCTAACCTAAACCTATTCTCCATCAGCTTATTACCATTGTTCCTTGTCACCCCAGGTGGTGCTGGGGAGAAAAGGGCTCTACCTATTTGCTGTTGATCTCGCCTGATGAGTTTGTAGACAGCCACCAGGTCCCCCCTCAGCCAGCTCTTGCTGAGGCTGAACAGGTTCAGGTCCTTCAGTCTCACCTCATAGGGCCTGTCCTGCTGCCCTCTCACCAAGTGGGTG
>NW_017728995.1:57073848-57074308 GCF_001723915.1 Gavialis gangeticus
GGGCCTGGAGGATTGCCCCCTTAAGGTACGACCATCCCTCGTGGATTCCCATCTCCTCTACCTTCTGGCCCTTCAGTGCCTCCCCTACTATTCTCCTAAGCTCATTGGGTAATTTAAACTAGAGTGTTTGCTGCAATTTGCTTATGGTGCCTATACGCCAAGTGTTGCTCCTTTAAAATGTTGGTGTGCCCGCCTGGTCTCAAGGATGTGTTTGTGAGCCACCTTAGCACATGTACCTGGTGTTGGGCATTCCGTAGGGGCATGTGACCTCTGTAGGGGTCCTCAATCACCCTGGGGGAAGCCCAGAAACTCACCTGCCATGACTTTGATTGAATCTTCAGTGGTGGGTTTCCCTTCTGAGGACTCTCCCAGGTGGGTCATGCCTCCTGGTGGGTATCCATGGGGCTCCGCCACCCCTACACCCCTTCTGTACACCAGTCTCCAGGACGAGTCAAGTAGT
>NW_017728995.1:57079308-57084935 GCF_001723915.1 Gavialis gangeticus
TCCCTTCTGAGGACTCTCCCAGGTGGGTCATGCCTCCTGGTGGGTATCCATGGGGCTCCGCCACCCCTACACCCCTTCTGTACACCAGTCTCCAGGACGAGTCAAGTAGTTTCTGTGTGGTATGTCATCCGGTTGCGCCAGTCCTGGCTTTGCATGTTCCCTGTGCCAGAACAGGTGATTCACCCTGACCTCTTGGTGTCTCCCTGTGGCAAGCCAGCCACCCACCGTGGGTCTAAGGTGGCTCCTGACTCTTGGAGTGATGCCCATACCCTGGCCACCACAAGAGGAAAAAAAAATGAAAGAAAGGAAAATCCAAAAGGATTTGCCAGAAAAAAGAAGGAACACCGGAAAAAAAAGAAGGAACCTAAGGGAATAGGCTAGTCACCTCTCTTCCCTTACAGCCCTCGTGCCTCGGGCTCAAGCCATCCCTCAACATCACTCTGGGTCTTCCTTCCTGCTGAAGACTCCTCTTCTTCTTTTCCTGCCAGCTCTTCAGCTGTACGCCGGCGCTGCCTGTGCTTGGGTGGAGAGCGCCTCCCTCACTGGCTGTTTCCCCCGCTTACCCCGAGCCTCTTCTGGTGCCAGCTTTTATTCCAGACAGGTGGCATTCCCTGATGACATCAGCCACCCGAGGCGGCCCCACCCAGAAGTAAGGGCAGCTTATAAACCGCATGGGCGGCTCTTCCCAGCGCAGCTTGTCCTGCACCTCCCAGCCTGAAATTGGTAAGTTTGCTCTTGTTTCAGGGCTTTCTCCGTGGGGGTGGGTTACTCTCACCCCTTGTCCTACCACAGGGGGGCTTCCCCATCCCCCAGTGGCTGTCTCCCTGAGACAGTTGGCTTCTGTGACTGAAGGCCATTGGCAGTCAGAATTAAACTGACAACTTTTTTTTTGAATTTGGGCCTAAGAATGGTTCTCAAAACTGCCTCTCATTCCAGTTAATCACATCTTAAGTAGTAGTATGGTTACACATGAATACAGTTAATGGTGTGATAAAACAAGAAATAAGTCACAGTTATTACACAAAAAAATGTATAATAACTTTGTGGTGGGTTCCCATCATGCCTTAAATGGCATATGTGGCCTGGCTGATCAGGACTCCCAGCCTGGGGACCAATGCAGCAAGAGTTTTCTGTGCTCCTAGCGTGCAGCAGAGTCACTGATTCCATCTGTGCCATGGAGGCTGGAAGCATGGATCACCTGCTTTGTGCTCCCAAGCCTTATTACTGAGATTAGGGTTAGGCAGTAGAGTTAGAAAGCTACAGAGCTTCCAGATAATGGGCAGCAAATTAGGTAATAGCCTGCTGAGGTGTTCTCAGCTCAAAAAGAGAAGGAGCCAGGGGCTATATAAGCCCTGCACCAAAGGTAGAAAGGGTAGTTTGATTTGGGCAGTACTGGAGGAAAGAGTTAATTGCTGGGAGCAAAGAAGCAGTGCAAGGAAGTGGAGACTGATGCTGGCTGTGCTAGTTGAAAAAGCTCCCTGTGCTGACTTGTGAAGTAGTAAGGGTGACTGGTGGAACTGTGAGTAGGCCCAGGGCAGCCCAAGCTGGGAGAAGCCAGCAGAACTGAGTAG
This sequence comes from Gavialis gangeticus, assembly GCF_001723915.1. Classification (NCBI taxonomy): domain Eukaryota; kingdom Metazoa; phylum Chordata; order Crocodylia; family Gavialidae; genus Gavialis; species Gavialis gangeticus. Next base: position 57,080,880 of record NW_017728995.1, read on the forward strand.
AAGCCTGAGAAGAATTTACAGAAAGGCACCCCAGCTGTGTTTGACTGTGTTTGAGTTTTGTCTCTTTTCCTCCTCTTTGGTTACTCCCATGCCTTGCAGCCTGAAGGCACCTCTTAGCTTATCACAGAATTGGTAGGATGCCAGAGGCCCTGTGAACCATGACCAGCCTGTCAGAACCCAAAAGATGGTACAGGGCAGGAAACCCAGGATCACTGTTTTGGTTGTCTGGAGGCAGCCTCCCAGAGTTAATAACAAAGGCTGGGGACACAACGGTGATGGAAGTGGAAGGGCTGGGACTAGAGTGGCCACAGGGAGATATCCTACCTGCCACAAGTGGCAGATCCTGTTATGCTCTGCTGTCTCCTAGGGTCTAGAAGGGCAGAGTGGTGTGCATTTCCAGCCTCTAGGGTGTAATGCAGCCCTTGATTCCAGTTGAACCCTGGGAGTTGCAATCAGCTGCTGCTCCCGGCCCTTGAGTATAGCAGTTGAGGGCTCAGTAGCTGACTGGGGCTCCCAGCCTCCAGAGCACAGCAGAGCCTGTAAGTCCACTGCACTGCTGAAGCTGGGAACGGCAGCTAATTGGAGCTCCCACCCTCAGGAGCCACATCAGCCAATAACTCTACTATGCCCCAGTGGGTGGGAGCAGCAATCAGCTTATTTGTGCTTCCAGCTCTTGGGGCACATCAAAGCCCTTGACTCAGATACGTTCTGAGACTGGGACAAGGATCAGCTAACTGCTTTTGAATTGCTGGAGCAGGGGGAGCCCAGGATCACAATTGTGGGTTCCTCCTGTATTGACAATGTGGTGTGATAGAGATCTGATCCCTGATCCCATAATTGCACCTCCTGGCATGCATGTGTACCATGGCAGGAAGCATGATTGTTGCAATTGCACACAAGATCCCATAGAACCTTTACTGAATGCCTGGCAGGGGCCTTAGTTAATTCAGTGTAGAAATGTAACTTTTTTCTTGTCGGTGAAGTCATAGGTGTGAATTGCTTACCCATCTCATTGGTTATTCCAGAGAGACATTTGGCCAATAAAGGACTCGACACCCTTCTATGAGGTGAAAGAGGTTAGGAATTTACCATGCATCAGCTGCTGTACAGCAGATTCTACAGCAGTGATAGTGTTTACATCAAATTCCAATAAGTTCATAGACTTACCTTTACCCAATACAGGACTTGAACTTGCATTGGTGGAGCAAGATGCCTTCACCATTTACCCACTATACCATATCTCAATTTGATGCACTTATTATTTTATCTGCCCTCAATTATCTCATATAAGCAGATGCTGAGTCTAGATTTCCTCCTTCTGTATTTTTGTTTATTTTGTTCTCTACATGATGGGTCTACTGGCTATATATTACTGTCATTATCGTTGCTGTTTAAATATGTTGTTGTTATAATACACGGACCAAAAATAAATTCAGTTTCTAGCTTCTTTCCTTTCCTTGTCCACTTCTGAATTCCAAGATATGAAATTAAGATCTTTCTGCATTCTTTTATCTCCAGGGCACAGCATACATTCATTTTGGGGAATTATTTATTCTAATTTGTGTCCATCTGTAAATGACCCTACAGCCAAATCCTATCAATACCTTTAATTAGGGCTCTTAAATTTCCACAGCTTATGCAGCAGGAATAATATCTTGCAAAATTAAATATGGTGTTTGCCTCCGGTTTTTGGCTTGGCAGCATAGGTGCAAAAAGACTGTAAAGTACAATTTCTCCTAATCATGTACCTTGGATGAATTTTCACTGTTGCAAATTCTGTTGCTTATGTTCTTTGCTGGATTTATGTTTGCTTAAGGTAACCCCAGAATTTTAGGAAGGATGGCATTCTGGACAGCCTTGAGTCAGAAACTGATTTCTGTAAATCAGTGGTCTCCAACCTTTTTAAGTAGGAGATCACTTTTTGAATTAAAAAGCAACCCAAGATCTACCAACCCCCCATTCCCTAGCCAGCAGATCAGTCTGTGGGGAGGGAAGTTGGGGACAGAGGCAGAGGGAGAAAAAAATTATTTGGGGGGCACCCCTCCCCAGCAGGTAAGTCTGTGGGAGAAGAGGTGGGGGGAAGGGAAAGGGCTGTGGGAGTGGGGCAGGGCAGATCAAGGCCCAGCAGTGAGGGAGAGAGCAAAGCATAGGCAAGAGCAGGGGCTGGACAGAGTGGGGTCCCGGCTGGGCTGGACGGTAGGACAAGCAGAGGCCTGGGGAGGGTGGTCTTCCTGGGGATGGCGTTGAGCTGCGCTGCACTCAGGGCAGGCAGTGGTGCTGGGAGAGGGTTTGGGGGGGCTACATCGCATTTTTGGGTGGCTGCAGCCTGCCGTGTAGCTCTGTTCCCAGCACTACCACCGTCTGGCCCATGCACAGCCTGGTCCAACCCCCTCCCCAGGAAGAGCTTGGTGCCACCCCAGCCCCAGCCCACAGTGGCAGCCCACCCCTCCCCATGCAGATCCAGGGGTACGCACCTCCATGCCCTCCTGGGGTGTGTGCCCTCCCTCCCCATGCCCCCCAGATGAGCTGCTGGTGACTCTGTCCCGTACCCTGCCCCGGCCCCACTCTTCCCTCACCACTGCTGCAGCCACCTGCACTGCCCTGCATTTGCAGGGACACATGCTCCCTGATCCGTGCATGGGGCAGAGGCAGCTGCCATGGCGGGCTGGGCTTTGCACCCTGAGCCCCAGTGCAGCTGGTTTGGGAGCGGCCCAATGCCACGTGTCCTGCCCCTGGGCTTAGCCATACCCACAAGATATGGCCAACTGCATCAGGGCTCATGGCAACTGCCTTCACCCCACACAGAGATGGGGGGGCACATACCCCCAGGGCCTCCACCAGGATGCACCAAGCGGTGGAAGCTCCCCTACCCTCATGCCCCTGAATGAGCCCCCCAGGCTCCAATCCTCCCACCAACTGGCCGGGCTGGGGCCCCACTCACCTTCCCCTGCTCCTGACCATCCTGCACTCTGTTGGTCCCTCACTGTGGGGGCCTCAATCTGGTCCCCACCCATTCCCTCCCCCACAGACTGACCTGCTGGGCTGGTGGGTGGGAGTGCATGTGCCCACCCCCCACAGCCCAGGATCAACCAAAAGAGGCTCTGTAATCAACTGGTTAGAGATCACTGCAGTGTAAATGGATGCGATGTCTAACTTCTGCTTTGTCTCTATCTACCTTCTTACCACATGCCAGTTCTAGATTTATTGTCCCACTGCAATGGATTTATCAACCTTGCAAAACTTTGCTCACTCGTTCCTTCAATTTAAATCAAAACTTAAAATTGATGGTTTGGTTTTTGAAAAATCATCCTTAATTTCAACCTAAAAAAAAATCAACCTAACTACTATTCTCTGCTAGACTGTCAGGATGGTAATACATGTTCTGTTTGACATACTTTGTATTCACTGGCAGGAAGTTAGTTTACCTGTAAGGGTGGTCTTCATCATAAAAAAAGAAAAAATGTATCAGGAGGTCAGTGGTGTATAAAATGCTGACAGAGGAATTATCAAATGCAGTTCTTATTCTTGAAAACAATTTATTATTTTTCTTTTAAATGTTTCCCTATTTTTCTCTTGTGGAAACTTAAGAGAGAGCGTGTGTGCGTGTGTGTGGGGGGGGGTTTCCCCCTCCCCCTCGCCACCATCCACTTTTGTCTGTGTCAGTCTGTCAACTTAGGGAAAAGTTTTGTTACATGGGAGAACATATTTTATTTACATATAATGCTAAATATCCATGTGACGTACCTAACTCTGTACATCTGTTGTATGCACAGGGCATACAGTGTGAATTAAAAATAAATGGGAAACTTACCAGGGGATAAGGCACAACACCGCATTTATTGGAACATAAAACATAAAAGGAATGAAGAACAATAAAGTTACCTGCTTCACTCATTCCCATATATACTCATTCATACATACAAGCATACATACAGATAGTTAGACAGTCCTGCAAAGGATAAGATGTTACGAAGTTCTAAAGATGCTCCGGTCAGTCTTGTGGCCAGCCAGACCAACCACGAGAAATGGAGTCAGGTCTTGTTGGATGTGCCCCAA
>NW_017728995.1:57089935-57090858 GCF_001723915.1 Gavialis gangeticus
AGCAAACAGGAGCACATAAAATTGTAAAATAGCCAGTTGTTTATGAAAACAGTTTGTCTATAACATTCTGTAGAAGTGAAGCTGCCACTGTTGTCTGCCTGGGACTCAGTCATACAACATGCCGAGTATCCCAGCTCCTTAGCCGACACTTTACCTCAGCACATAACTGACTCAGTGAGATTGCTCATGCTTAAAATTAAGCATGTGCTTAAGTGCATTGTGGATCAGAGTTCTCAGCACCTTATGAGACTGAGACATCAAGGCATAATCTTCACCTTTATGCTTATGAGCCTTTTGTACACAGGTTATCACATGTGCATGCACACATCCACACAGACATGTCAGATGAAGGACTTAATTTGATGAGACACAAGACCAAGGTTTTAACCACTTCCTGTCATTAAGTATCTCATGAGATTTTTCACAAAAATAAGGGCATTTACTGTGATAACCTGATCAAGCTCCGGTGCAAATAAATCCTTTCTGCCTTATTAGAATTGCCCCTGAAGTTTTAGATGGATGTAGCATTCTTCTTCACTTCCTGTCCTATTGTTTTTGTGTTGGAATAAGCCACTATTTTCCCTTCAACAGACACCTACTCTATCTGAATCTACTGGTAATAAACATCTAATGCGTTGTCTTAAGACATTGAAAAACATGTCTGCTTTATGATATTTTAATTTGTATATCCTAGATTTGTGTTGTGTGGATAGGAGTGGGGGGACTGTGGGTGCGGTGGATGCTTAGGAGGGGTGGGTCCCCTGCATGAATGCCACATGCCCCCAGTGTCTAGCAAGGCATGGCGGCAGTGGCAGGAGCATGGTGGCAATGGTAAGCGCGAAGCTCCCTTAGACCCTGTTGGCACTGTTGGCAGTGGGGGCAGGAGTGGCAAGTGGCAAGCACACACAGGCACCACTGGCAGC
>NW_017728995.1:57095858-57101105 GCF_001723915.1 Gavialis gangeticus
CATTCTTTATAGTGATAGCTGTCCATACAAGCCTATGGATTCCTCTGAGTCAGATGTGAAGGTCATCCTCCTTGTCCCGTTGGCTAATTTGAGCCGGGGCTTTTTGCCTCAGCACATGTGCTCAGGCATGCACTTTGTTGTGGAGCAAATTGTGCCACTTGGGGCAAAATAACCCTGCCTGGCTCCTCCTGGATCTGCAGCCAGGGGGAGCTAGAGCCCAGGGCCAGCACCTGTGCCGTCCCCAGCAGTATTAAAAGCTGCCCTGTCCTGGCCCCAGCAATACAAAAACTTGCCCTGGCCAGCAGCTCAGTGTTACTTGACCTCAGGAGCTTCTGGGGCACAGGCAACTGGTATCTGGGAACACTAGTTCCTTGTGTCAGCTAGACTGCTGAAGCAGCATCCCAAATTCCCTTTTTAAAATACCCCAAAATCCACATTCTTCTACAATTAGAACAAAAGAGAGAGAGAAAGGGGGATAGATCAGATAGGCAACGTTTTAGTGCTGTATTTACAATGTTAAAAAAATTTGGAAGCTTACCAATGTCTCTAGCATCATAATAAACTAAATCCTAAAAATCTATAAGTTTTAATGTTTGCTTTGGGTTTCCTTATCACATGGTGGGTATGTGATGGGGGGATGTGGGGTTTGCAGGAGGGGGTGGGAGGATGTGGGTGGGTGTGGGGGGATGTGAGTCAATGTGTGGATAGGAGTGGGGGGACTGTGGGTGCGGTGGATGCTTAGGAGGGGTGGGTCCCCTGCATGAATGCCACATGCCCCCAGTGTCTAGCAAGGCATGGCGGCAGTGGCAGGAGCATGGTGGCAATGGTAAGCGCGAAGCTCCCTTAGACCCTGTTGGCACTGTTGGCAGTGGGGGCAGGAGTGGCAAGTGGCAAGCACACACAGGCACCACTGGCAGCAACAGGGGTGGCCAGTGGCGATCGCTGACTGCCCACAGACACCACTGGTGGCAGGGCGGGTGGTGCAAGCGGCAACCACCTACAAGCACTGCTGACAGTGTCATTTTTGAGGGGGTGCACCGCCATGCTCAGGGGGTGTACGTGCACCCCCTACACATTGCCAGTGGTCCCCTGTCCCCCACAGCACATGGACCACCCTGCCTGCAGGGTCCCAGGCACCCCAGGGGCTACAGGTTCCCCCCCTGGCCCCCCCACTAGTCTCCAGCCCCTTGCTCATTCCCCTGATCTTCTTCAGCCTCTGGAGGCTGGAGATGAGAACAAGCAGGAAGCTGGAGAGAATAAGAGAATGAACAGGGGGCTCATTCCCCCCACCCCCGTTTGTTCCCCCAGCTACCCATTCATTCCCCCCATCCACTGTTCATTTCCCCTGCCCCCTGTTTGTTCCCCTGCTTCCTGTTCATTCTTCCACTCCCTACTCATTCCCCCTGCCCCCCCCGTTCATTTCCCCCATCTCCTGTTCATTCCTCCACCTCCCTGTTTGCTCTCCCAGGCCCCCCACACTCACCAGCAGTAGCAGAGAATGATCAGGAGGCTGGAGAGAGCAGGGGAAGTCTCCAGCTTATCTCCATGGGCTTGTCTCCAGCCCCCAGCTCCTCTCCAGCCTTGGGAGGCTGGAGATAGCAGGAGAATGAACAGGAGGCTGGAGACAGCCCCGGAGACATTCCCCTGCTGTCCCCTGCTCTCCTGAGGCTGGAGACAAGCAGGGGAAGGAGCAGGGGGCTGAAGACAGCCCCGGAGACATTCCCCTCCTGTCTCCAACTTCCTACTCCTTCCGCTGCTTGTCTCCAGCCTCAGGAGGGAGCAGGAGGCTGGATACAGCCCCTGGAGACATTCCCCTGCTGTCTCCAGCCCCCTGCTCCTTTCCTTGCTTCTCTCTAGGCTCAGGAGAGCAGGGGACAGCAGGGGAATGAGCAGGGGGCTGGAGACAGCCCCAGAGACATTTCCCTGCTGTCCCCTTCTCTCCTGAGGCTGGAGATAGCAGGGGGATGTCTTCGAGGCTGTGGCCAGCCTCCTGCTCATTCTCTGGTACTGCTGTTGCGTGTGAGGGGGGCTAGGAGAGCCAGCACAGAGCTAGGGGAACAAACCAGGGGTGGGGAGAATGAATGGGGAGTGGGGAGAGCGAGCCGGGAGCTAGGGGAATGAACGGAGAGTTGGGGAAGGTCCCCTCTCCCCTCCTCCAGCCCCCAAATCCCCTGCTTACCTGGCAAAAGCCGGGTCCAGGTCCCTGGAGCATGCACCACGGCCTGCCCAGCATGGGCAGACAGTGTGCTTCAGGACAGGGGAAAGGGCCAATCACAGAGACGCTCTGTCAGAGCGTCTCTGGAGGACTGAGCCTCTGGTTGCCTGACCCATTTTTTCCCCTTGGGTTTTTGTTTGACCCCTGGATATCCAAAGGGGTTTGAGACGGGACAAGAGCCACATGCGCGCTCATCTGGATGCACCCTAGAAGGCTATTTTCACCTGCTGCCAGAGGACTGTTTTCCTTCACATTGTCACATACATATATCAATCATTTATTTCATTCATTACCTCTTTTCAAGCATACCAGATATACCGCAGGCCTTACATAAACATTTGCCTTATATATATTTAACCTATAAAATCACAAAACAAAATGACTGTTACACTTACGTTAAGTAATGTAAAAATCAAAATGGAGTCTCAACTAAGGCTAAGTTACACAGTTATTTGAACAAATTAAAATGGATATTGGCTATAAAATAATAAATAACAAAGTAATAAAGGATATTATAAAGGCAATATCAAGAGTATACAAAGACAAATTAACTTTAGCCCAACATAATTTATTAATTTAATTTGTGCTTCTACTGTTTTTCTCAGCAAGTAACTCCTATATTGAAGCATACAGAAAAAGCTTTTTTTGCTTGACTCTGGATAATATGCTCTACCGTTATAAATGAGAAGTCAAATGTGGATGATATGCTCCACCAATGAAGTCAAAAGTGACTTCATTTTAACTACATGAAATCTTAACTATTCTACTTATCAGGAGGTTGATAAAAGATACTACAATGAAAAGGCTATATTTTACTAAAGTTAGATTTTAAAATTGGAAACAAATTTTGTTGGAATTTTTATCTTTATTTTTTCTGAGAGTAGAAGTATTAAAGTGATAACTAAAGAATGATCATCAAGACAAATAAAGAAAACAGGTTGGTCTTATGGATTTACTAGTAAGCTCAAGAGGCAAATTTTCTAGCACTTATCTGGTCAGACTTGAAAAAGGCTTTAAAAATTCATCACTGGATCTCTAGCTGCTATCTCTCAGTAATTTCTAGGCCAAATGTGCACAGTTTACAAATAAAATGCTTTTCTAACTACTAGCCTTGCAAATTCAAGATAGGTTCCAAGAATACAGCTCTTTATTACATTTCATCCTGTTCTATGATAGGCTAATAAAACATATACAAAGTTATGGTGCTCTTTAGTAGAAATCACTGAAGGAAATGAGTTATGGTCCATATCTGTATTTTAAAAAAATAAAGTGGTAAAAGAGGACTGCCAAGTCAAGCACACAAAAGTTAGCAAATACCAGAATTAATGTTATCCATGCAACGCTAATTCAGCCTCTTATGTGTATGCATTATAATAAGTCTTTAAATACATGGTCTTATCCTATCCTTTTTTCTAAAGGACTTCAAACTTTTTCACTGCTGAGGATGGGATGGTGCTCTGGGAAAGAATCAGTTATGTATTGAAGGAGGCTGTCTGACCTCTGTCTCAGTTACAGTCAAGATATGCTTTAATAATTCAGTGTGCTACGAGGATTCCAAGTGAGTTTTGAAAAAAAACAAGTGAGAGATGTTCTCAAACTGGGCACACAAAATAAGTCAACACTTTTAACAATATTGGCCTTTACATCTGGACTTCAGTTTACTGGCTGGCTGTAAATTGAAGATAAAGATACCACTTTATCTGTGGTAACTGTGTTGAGACGGTTCAGGTATGTGAAACGCTACAATACAATGGTGAGGACATCACAGAAATGCCCAGGAGGAAATGAATGCTATTGCAGTTAGTGTAGTGTTTAGGTTGCATGTAGAAAATTAAGTGTGTGGATTCAGACTTTGTGCGGGAGATGAAAAGAAAGTATTTATTGGCTACCTGTTTATTGAAAGAGAAATGATCCCTGTTTATTGAAAGAGAAATGATCTATGGAAAACAGCATGTTACCATGTAACTAAAGAATAAATTGTAACTGTATTTGCACAGATAATTAGAATTCTGGCATTCTTGAATTCTGGCATTCTGGCATAATTTTTGAGTACCTGACTTTGCAACCCTAATATTTAAATGCAACTTTACATGACTTTGTGTGCGTGCGTGTACAGGCACGCACACTTTTTTTTTCTCATCTGAAAAAAAAGGATAGAGACAAATTTGTCTGGAGGACCTGTTCAGTCTTCCCTGGCTCATAAATCTTTCCGTGTCGCACCCCATTACTCCTCACCTTTCTGCAGTTTCCTATTTGGTGCATGGCAAAAACAAGACATTGTTCCTGTTGGGGTAAAATATGAAGTACTACAGAGCTTGCCCAAGGAATGAGGTAAGTATAACTTTCATATTTGATTTCATTTCTAGCAGAGTTAATAAGTATTAACCTTAAAATTTAGAGCTACAGTAGTGCCAGAACTGAAAACCTACATGATAATAACCAAGGATCTAGGTTTTCTGTTTGCTACAGAAAAACACAGATTTCCCCTTTTAAGGAAAAAAAATGTGGATTTTCTCCTTTAAAGGATAGAAAAGCAGAAAATAGGTTGCTTTGGGCTGGGGGAGCAGGAGGAGGGCACTCGGAGGCAGGGAGCACCACATGCATGTGTGTGTCCACATTCATGTGACAACCAGGCAGCATGGAAAGCAGCTGCTACAGCTCGCTCCAGGTAAGTCTTGAGGTGGAGGAGGGCAAACTGAGCTCCCCCCCACAATGAAGGAAAGAAGGAGCAAGGCAGTGGGGCAGGGCTGGGAGCCCTCCCCCCCTCATGGACTCCACTCCGGCTGTGCTGCCCATGGGGGGAGAAGGGGGCGTTGGACTCCAGCTGCAGCAGCTGCCTTCTCCTGTGGACTGCAGCTGTGGCTCAGATGCTGCGGGGGGAGGGGGAAGGGGCAGGGCAAGAGGCAGTGGACCCTGGCCCTGTGCCCCTAGCAGCTGGAGGCTGCCTCTGGCAGGGCTGGGGAGGGGGCAGGAAGCTGCAGGTCATGAGTGAGGGACACTAGCAGGGCTGGGGAGGGTGGCGGGCTATGGGG
>NW_017728995.1:57101293-57106705 GCF_001723915.1 Gavialis gangeticus
ATAAAATATATATATATATATTATATATATATATAGGTGTTTCATTTTAATCATGCGAAAACACGGACTTGAGGTGTTTAATCAGAGAATTCGACATTTATCAGAGAATTTGCGATTTTTAAACAAAAAAACCAGGATCCCTGAAATTATAAATGTCAATAGAGGCAACAAATAATTGTCTACAAATACTGTCTCTTACTCTTTAAAAAGATAAGAAATTCACCAGCAAAAATATTTAGCAAGAAGTTGCATGGTAATTCTTAATGCCCGTTTGAGTTCAGTGAAACACAAACCACTGCAAATCAGGAAATACAAAGATACCTTCCAACATAACCTTTGACCTCTGAGTAATGCCCTAATGTTCTTCTAGCACACACTGCCTTCGTGGATACTACAGATCACTCAAAGAATGAGTATACAACCAAAGTCTGATGCCTCCTCTTTGTTAAGAAACAACTTATGAATGTTATAGGTCAGCTGAACTAAATCAAGTATACATTTTCTGTTCTCAAACGACGGAAACACCCTATCTGTTATTCTATAAACCTTCCTTCTTGCACAGAGAATGACATCTAATGCTATACTTTCACTTGTCCACCTCTAAATCCATATATCATTCTTATATCCTACCTTGCAATTGACAACCCTCATAGCAGTGCACAGGTCTTCTTGCTTTTGAGATAACATATAGAACTTTGCACTAACATGTAGCTGAATTGATCCTCAAGTGCATATGAACCTCTTCCCCTTGATCACAGTGTGAAGCTCAGAGATGAACAAATTTCATCGTGGTGCATGATACTGAGCCCTCTAAACCAGGACCTGTACAGTCATGAAACAGACTTCTCTTACTTGAGCTATCAGAATAACTGAAAGCAAAAGTAACTGATTATCCTCTGAACTAGTTACTAGAGTTGAAATATGTTATCTCCTAAGAGTTCCTTCACAAACAGTAAGCATCTCCAATCACTTCCTCCATGTATGCAGGTACACTGAATAAAACTAAAGAAATACTTGGAACTTAGCAACAGGAAACACATTACACTATGGGATGTTTAAGGAAACTATTATCCTTCCACTGGCACTTGGTGGTAGTGTTTTTTAATATGAGTAAACTTTAATCTGCTTAACCATTTAATTTCAAAGGTAACAGAGAGTTGGGCTGAAGTCTAGCACTAATATGCATCTAGGGTGAAAAGACAAGCAGAAACTGCTTCTGATGAGAGTCGAATTTCAGGGATACAACATATAACTGAGTCTAGAGGTGCACAAATACACTGGTCTAATATCGGATCAGCACCGATATAAAGAAAATTGACTGTATCGGAAATTGGCCTGAAGTGGCCGACAATGTGGCTGGTAAATGCTTGTGCATGTGCACAGCCACAGCACAGCATGCAGGCAGACTGGAGCACAAGCCTGGCAGCTTGGAGAGCTGCGTCCAAGCTGGTAAGTCTGGTGTAGTGGAAGGGAGACAGGCTTTGAGGGTGGCACGAGATGCATGGGTGAAAGCCCACTGCGCCCTCGCTCCCTGAAGCCCCCCAGCGACCCCCCCAACTACTGCAGAGCGCTCCCGCTGACCCCCAGCAGCAGCCGGAAGTAAGCAGGGCCTGTGCGGGGAGGGACTAGCCCCAGCCTAGCCGTGGGGAGGCGGCTAAACTGGAGCTGAGGAGGGTCTCGCCCTGCCTCAGCCCCTACTTGGCCCAGCCCCCCAGGGAGAGAGTAAGGACAAGGGGAGAGGGTACCTACCAGTCCCTCTCTGGTAGGGCAGGGTCCCCTAAATCCCGGGCAGGGTCCTCCCCTAGCCTGGGAACAGCTAATTTCCAACAGCGGGCCCACTGCGCATGCGTGCAGTTTAAAAGGACCCGCCGAAGGAAAAAAAACCCAGTCAGGTTCCGGGAGTGGTGTGAGATGCGGAGGTGCAAGCCTGCTGCACCCCCACTCCCCCAAAGCCCCCCAGCGATCCCCACCTGTTGCAGAGCGCCCCCGCCAACCCCCAGCAGCAGCCGGAGGTAAGTGGGAGGGACTAACTCCAGCCTAGCCGCAGGGAGGCAGCTAAGCCGGAGCTGAGGAGGGTCTCGCCTCACCCCAGCCCCTACTTTGTCCAGCCCCCCAGGGAGCCATGTGACCGGAGCCACACAAACAGGCTGAGCAAACAGGTGCACCTGTCTGCCTGGCACATGAGTTAGCACGGAGTTTGCGTAGGAGGGTGAGCAGGAGGGCCCGAGGCCCTGCCTGTGAGCCCTCTTGGGTAGGCACTCCCAATCGTAGCCGGCCTACCAGTAGTATGTCACGGATGAGCACACGCCGCAACTCAAGGGTCCCCTCGGGGCCTGTGGCCTCCCCCTCTGGCACCTCAGAGACCTCCACCCAGATGCAGCCCATGGTTCCGGGCTCCACACAGATGGAGCCTCTGGCTCTCGGCTGCAGGGGCTGCCTGTCACTTTTTCAGGCTCTGGGGCCTGGGAGCATGGCCACCTCCCCTTGTGAGGTATGCTCCCTTTTGGGGTCTCTGGCACGCCAGCTGGAGGAGCTCCAGGCCACAGTCCAGAGACTGCGTGCCATCAGGGACTGTGAGCAGGAGATCGACTCCTACTGCCAGGACCTTCTCTCCCTCCTGGGAGACAGAGGGTAGATCATGGTCTCCCTCCAGGACAAGAGAGGACTCAGGGACCTCCCATTCTGTTCAGCCAAGGGGTTGGACCAAGGTGGTCAAGGGTCACCAAGGCCCACCACGCTAAAGTCCCTGCCCTGCTGGAGCTTTGCAACAGGTACGAACCTCTTGCAGCCCCAGCAGAGCCTGCTAAGTTGCCAGCTCTGGCAGGCAACATAGGCTCTACTGTAGTTACTGGCCCTGCTCTCCCTAAGACAAAACACAATGTGTTTGTCATGGGAGACTCCATCCTGAGGGGGACCGAGGGGGCAATCTGCTGCCCCGACCCCTTAGCCCCGGAAGTTTGCTGCTTCCCCGGAGCCCATATCCGAGACATTGCAGAGAAGACCCCTAAGCTCTTCCAGCACACTGACCACTACCCTATGCTCCTTATCCAGGTGGGCACCAATGACATGGCTTGGAGTGCTCCCAGCCGGGTCATGAAGCACTTCAGGGATTTGGGAGCGGGGCTAAAGGGTTTGGGAGTGTAGGTGGTGTTTTCTTCGATCGTCCCAGTCTTGGGCTACGGGCTGAGGAGGGAGAGGAGGATCCAGGTAGTAAACCAAAGACTGCGGCGCTGGTGTCATCAGGAAGGCTTTGGCTTTCATGTCCACAATCCGCTCTTTGGTGAGAGGCAGTGAGCTGCTGGGTAGGGATGGCCTCCACCTCTCTTCTGCTGGGGAGGAGGCTCTTCTCAGCCAGACTGGATGACCTGCTCCACTGGGCTTTAAACTAAGCCTGCCGCGGGACGGGGGGACTACTGCCACTGCTGGCCCGCTAAGCAACCCTTGCTAAGCCAGCAGGCCAAGGCACTTAAGGAAGCCCACCCCTGCCTCAGCCCTGGAACAATCTGCAGGCCAGGCAAGGGCCCCCAAGGGGCCACTTGCCTGCCTGTACATGAATGCCAGGAGCTTGGGCAATAAACAGGAGGAACTTGTCCTCCTGCTTAACACAAATAATTACGATGTCACAGGGATAACGGAGACTCAGTGGGACTCCATCCATGACTGGACCACAGGTATAGGAGAGCTACGCATCCCTGCAAGCTGACATTGGTGACCAGGGTGGACGACTGGAGACCCTCTGGCTTAAAATCTGTGGGGAACATGGCACAGGGGACAAAATGGTGGGAGTCTACTACAGACCTCCCACCCAAAGTCAACAGCTTGACCACGAGTTCGCCAGGGAATTGGCTGAGGCCACGTGCTCCCAGTCCATGGTTGTCATGGGAGACTTCAACTACTGACATCTCGCGGGAAGAGCGCTCATCCAAATCCAAGCGGTCGCAAAGCTTCCTCTCATGCATGGATGACCTCTATCTGACACAAGAAGTCTACGGGCCAATGAGAGGTAAAGCACTGATCAACGTGATATTGGCAACCAGGAACACCCTAATCAGCGACTTAATGGTCGAAGGGAAGCTGGATGACAGCGACCACGAGCTGATCACCTTCACCATCCGCCGTAAAGCTGGCAAGTCAGTCAGCAGCACTGAAGTCCTCGATTTCAGGAAAGCTGACTTTGACAAGCTCAGGAGGCTTGTCGGTGAGGCCTTAAGGCGCCACGACCCCAAGGAGAGGGGAGTTCAGGAAGCGTAGTTGCTCCTCAAGGGAGTGATCCTAGATGCACAAGCTAAGGCTTTTCTGTGTCAGAGGAAAGGCAGCAAAAGGACACAGAAGCCTCCTTGGCTCAGCAAGAAACTAGCAGACCTTCTGCACCTAAAAAGAAAGACCTACAAAGGATGGAGGATGGGATCCACCTCCCAGTAGGAATATTCTGCACTGGTCCGGACCTGCAGGGAGAGAACCAGGAAAGTCAAGGCTGCGACAGAAGTCCAACTGGCCACTAGTATCAAGGACAATAAAAAGTTCTTTTTCAGATATGTGGGGAGTCGAAGGAAAAGCAAGGGCAACATTGGATCCCTGCTAAACCAGCTAGGACAACTGACAACTGATGCCCAGGAAAAAGCCAACCTACTAAATGGGTACTTTGCGTCAGTCTTTCACCAGTCCCATGGGACGCCTCTGCCCATCATGGGACAGGGAGGCCCGAGTAAGGGAGATTCCTTGTTCTCCCCATCAATGCTGACCTTGTGAAGGAACACCTTGAGAGGCTGGACACCTTCAAGTCAGCTGGCCCTGACAATCTACACCCCAGGGTACTCAAGGAGCTGGCTAGCATCATAGCCAAGTCCCTGGCATGGATCTTAGAGAACTCCTGGCGCTCTGGTGAAGTGCCCGAAGATTGGAAGAAGACCAGTGTGGTGCCTATCTTCAAGAAAGGGAGGAAAGTGGATCCGGCAAACTACAGGCCCATCAGCCTGACTTCTATCCCAGGGAAGGTCTTAGAAAAGATTACCAAAGAGGCCATTCTTAATGGACTGGCAGATGGCAACATCCTGAGGGATAGCCAGCACGGGTTTGTTGTGGGTAGGTCTTGCTTGACCAATCTTATTTCCTTCTATGACCAGGTGACCTATCACCTGGACAAGGGAGAGGAGATTGATGTCGTATATCTTGACTTTAAAAAAGCTTTTGATCCGGTATCCCACCTCTTGGCAAAACTGGCCAACTGTGGCCTCAGGCCCACCACGATCCTCTGGCTGGGGAATTGGCTCCGTGGTCAGACCCAGAGGATGGTGGTTGACTGAAGTCAATTGTCATGATGCCCTGTGACCAGTGGGGTCCCCCAAGGCTCTGTCTTTGGACCCATATTGTTCAACATCTTCATTAATGATGTGGACATTGGAGTCAGAAGTG
>NW_017728995.1:57111705-57128705 GCF_001723915.1 Gavialis gangeticus
AAGAGAGAGACTTGGGGGTCATCACTGACCACAAGATGAACGTGAGCCTGCAATATGATGCTGCAGCTACTAAAGCGAGCAAAACGTTGGCTTGCATCCATAGATGCTTCTCAAGGAAATCCCAGGACATGGTTCTCTCATTGTACTTGGCCTTGGCGAGGCTGCAGCTGGAGTACTGCATCCAGTTTTGGGCTCCACAATTCAAAAAGGATGTGGAGAAGCTTGAGAGAGTCCAGAGGAGAGCCACACGCATGATCAGAGGTCAGGAAAGCAGACCTTACGACAACAGGCTGAGCGCTATGGGACTCTTCAGCCTGGAAAGGCGCAGGCTCACGGGTGATCTGATGGCCACCCATAAGTTTATCAGGGGAGTCCACCAGGATCTAGGGGAACATTTGTTCACCAGAGCACCCCAAGGGATGACGAGGTTGAATGGTTATAAACTCCTGCAAGACTGTTTTAGGCTGGACACAAGGAAGAATTTCTTTACTGTCCAAGCCCCCAAGGTCTGGAATAGCCTGCCACTGGAGGTGGTTCAAGCACCTACTCTGAACACCTTCAAGAGAAATTTGGATGTTTATCTTGCTGGGATCCTATGACCCCAGCTGACTGCTGACCCTCGGACAGGGGGCTGAACTCGATTATCTTCCGAGGTCCCTTCCAGCCCTAGTGTCTATGAAATGTCTATGGAAGGGAGGAGGGAAGGGCTGTGTGGGAGGCAGATCAACAACTCCCACAGTGAGGGAGGGAGTGGGGTTGGGGCTAGGGTAGGTGCTGCCCGGCAGGAGCAGGGCAGGATGGAGACACAGCTCATCTGGGAGGCATGGGTGGGGGCGGGGTGTGGTCCCTGCCACTGTGCACCGCTCATCTGGTGGCTTGTCCCACCACAGCTCCCGCTTCTTAGTCCCAGCCTGCAGCTGCAGCCCGCCCTGCTCTGCCCCGCCCCGTAGAGATGCCCTGTGCAGATCTGGGGGACATGCATCCCACATGCCCTCCCAGACAAGTGGCAGAAGCCACCAGACAAGTGGTGCGCAGCGGTGGGAACCGCCCCCCCACCCTTCCCCTGGGTAAGCCATGGCTTTGTCCCATGCCCACCCTGCCTCGTCTGGCCAGCACCTGCCCCAACCCCATTCCCTCCTCACCGTGGGGAGCACTGATCTTCCCTCCCACACCCCTTCTCTCTCCCTCCCCTTTCACCACAACAAACTTACCTGCTGGACTCAGCTGTATTGGAAATCGGATTGATATCGGCCAATATGCCTCCTTAAAAATCGGCTACCGGTATTAGCCCCCAAAATGTCTATCAGTGCACCCCGAACTGAGACTATAGGAGGGAAGTACTACAGTTTCAGAGCTTTATTATTTAGGTTTATATTGTTTTTGTCCTGTATAACATTGCTACCTAATGTTAATAACCCCTTTTCTTTACACCTAGTGTGCTCAATTAATCTTCACCTTCTTCCCTGCTAAGCCTGCGGTGAGTTTTGCTTCAGTTCATTGCACTGCAGCCATTAACCCCTCCCCATAATAGTACCTCAAACTAATTCTGGATCTGAAATATTTACTTAAGCAGTAAGCTGTAATACTTACCTGATAAAAAAGAAATCAATGGAAAATATTTGCTTGTAGAAAACAAAGTTCTAGCAAGAATTATGGACAATTTAAGATCCTAAAACAATTCCCAGAAGAAGCAGGGGAACTTTGTTGCATTATAGGCTGTTTGTTATCTCATTCTATTCTGAGGGGACAGGGGCAAGGAATCTAAACAAGTTGAGTTAGTAAACTGCGATTCAAAGAGAAACGCAGTGATCCTGAGAAACGCCATATGGGCCTTCAGAGAAGATAAGCAGTCTGGAAAAATAAATGAGAATCCTCACAGTAATGCTGGAGTACTGGGAAAATAATCAGAGCAGGGAAACACTGAACCCTCAGGACTTGAAAATCTATTCTAACGGTTTTTAGACATTTCCCTTTTTTCACTGGTACTCCTTTCTTGTTGAAGTTACTTTTAATACTTAAGTCAGAAATTTTATTTTTTACACTGTAGATGCTTGTAATGGCATCTTATGCCACCTTAAACTTGTACAACTGGAAAATGAATGAATGAATAAACAAAAAATAGTGTCCCATCTAGCTGAGAGGCAATTTTATTCCCCTATTATCATTCAAAACCAAAACTTTGCAATAGTGTTACTCCTAAAGTTCTAATCATTAGCACCAGGACTAAAGCTGAAATCTTGGAAAAAGAAGTTCTAACAAACTGGTTATATTAAAAGGTTATATTAAAGTCTGATTTAAGAAACCAGTCTGATGAAACACTCTGTCATTGTTTTCTACTAACTATTCTTGTAGTTATAACCTCATTTCGTAAGTTTTGCTTCACTTCAGTGCATCCAGTAAATTATAACATATTTTAATAATGGCAGGATTTTGCATACTTTATTATGGAGCAATTTTATTACACTTTTATGCCTTTAAAAGCTTAGTTGAAGTATCAAAAAATAAATTACTGCAGCCTGCAGTGCACATCAGCCAATCAGTTATGTGAAATCACTGTTTTTTTCTTTTTCTTTTTTTTTGTTTAAGTATAACCAATGTATAATGGGGTATCTCAGTCTGGTGACTTTTCAAGAGGAGCTTCCATGTAAGAGAAATATAGTTTGCAACAGTAAATATGTTCCAGCTAGTTTAATACTGTGGGGGAACTAATTTGTGAAGACCAAGTGTGCAGTCAAAAATTTTAAAACAACAGCCAGTTTCACATTGTGCTTTTTGACACGGCTGCTCATTTTTAATGTGAGAAATATCCTGTAACAAATAATAGGCGAACAGTTTGTATATTATCATTTCTCGAATCCTTTGCCAGTCACTCAAGGTCTTCCTTCCTAGTTCTCAGAACTTGCTCATTGCTTATATTAATTTTCTTTGCTTTTGGTTTTAAAACACTAAGGGTCTCTGGTTGGAATTCACAAACTAGGCTGATTTCATGCCACTGCAAATCCCTTCCTTCCTCCTTCAGCTGTTTTCTTTTTTGTTAAACATCCTTCTCGCACCTTCCTCTACTGAACCCATGTGCACCATCAGCAGCTGCTTTGAAACTTGCTTTAGACTTCTTTTTAAACCTTCTCCCTTCTTTCGACAGGACTTGCTGTCAGAAAAAGAACTCCTTAGCTAAGGAAAGGCATTCAAAAAACTTGAGCCTGAACGGATTCAATCTTTTCAGGTTAGGTTAACCTGACTAGACTTAACCAGTTAGCAACCTTAAAGACATCCCTTCTGGACTGAAGAAATGCAGGCGCATGCCTGCAGTGGCTCAATTTGGGGGTGGGGAGGCGGGGTGGCTAGAGCATCCCTCCCTTCCCTGGCAGGACACTCTGATTTGGGAGAGATGAAGGAAGGAGTTCTTCCCCTCCCCACCTTGCTGCTCCTGACCAGCAAGGGAGCCAGCAGGGAGTTACACAGCATGTATCAGCCCAAAAAGAAAACAAAAGCTTCTCTCATTAGTTCAAGCTCTTCTTAAACGGTGACTGCCCGCAGGTGGCAGCAGGGTGTGGTGGCAGTGAATGGGGACTGCCAGCAAGTGGCTGCAGCGATGTTGGCAGCAGGGCATGGGATGGTGAGTGCTGACAAGTGGTCGGTGACCACCCACAGACACCACTGGTGGTATCAGTGGTGAGGGGGGAGGGTAGTAAGTGGCGATGGCCCACAGGCACCACCAACACCGGCCAGTCTCAAGGGGTGCACTGCCAATGTCAGGGGGTGCACGTGCATGTGCACCCCCTACACATCACCAATGCCTAAATCAGTTAATTCTGATACTACATTCAACCAGGTTTATCTCAAACCAGTTTCAACCATTTTCAAACTGGTTTATGAGCATTGAACGTCTCTTCTGTTACAGGGTTAAATCAGTTTATGATCACTTAAACCAGTCTGTGTAATGTTTGTTCCTGCCCCTCCACTATAACTTCTCTTCTCCCCATGTTTTTTAAAACTCCTGCTTTCACCACCCCTGATCTTTTTTTTGCTGGCTCTTCTCCTTCGGTCCTTCACTCCTTCCACCTGCCCCAAAGCTCTAAAATAATAATAGCCTCAACTGTTTAAGCTGCATGAGTCAGACTCCAGGTATCATGAAATTGGCTGCAAAGTCCCAAAGTTCAGGGTGTGCTCAGATCATGGTCTCTATAGCTTGTCTACGATGAAGGTCTTGATCAAGGGTTTCATTACACATGATCTTGTTACACCCTTGATACAACCATGATCGAGGGTCTTGTTACACATTTCACTTTGAGCTGCTCAAATGTCAACTGGGATTAGGGGCTTGTTACACCTTACACCATAAGCCACACAAATGTTGATCAGTGTTAGTGCTAGCTTGTGTTTGGAGCAGTCGCATTAAAAACCATATCTGACATCCCCAGCTGCAGAGCTGTGACCTGCCACTAGATGGCTTGCAAACAGGGGTCTAATTAGGTGCTACAGCTGCAAGTTGCCTCTACAACAGGGGCTCCCAACTTTTTTAGACTGAAGACCGAAACCACGGACCAGAAGTGGCTGCAGATTTGGAAACTGCAAACCAGCAGCCAACCTTTTTTATATTCAGTATAAAAGAGGGTTGGCTACTGGTCCGCTGTTTGCCAGTCACTTCCAGTCCACAGTTTGATGGTCTGCGGTCACTTCCAGTGACACCGTGTGGGGCCCTGTGGCTGGAACTTCTGGCTGGAACAACAGCCAAGACATTTTCACCCGGCAGGAGGGTGGGAGGGAGGAACCAAACCTCAACCGTGGCAGCCACTGCCGTACGATAAGACGGGCTTGCCCTCCTGTGGACCGGCAGCCAACCCTTCATGGCCCTACACCACCGCGGCCCAGAGGTTGGGAAGTCCTGCTCTATGGGGCTGGTGAGCCAGGACAGGCTTGTATCCCTGCTCTGGGTTAGGGCTGGGGGCAGGATGGGATATGAAGCTGGAACATGGAGAGTGAATGGGATGGGGATGGGTAATGAGACAGGGGCTGGACAGGAAACGGGTGGGGAAAGGGTGGCAAAATGACTAAAATCAGTCACTGAAGGATAACATAAAAAGTTAGAAAGGAAGCAATTTAAAAAGAAATGAAGATGTAAATTAAAGAAGGTCCCATGTTTTAATAAAGGGGGATTTAGGTGTGGCGGGGGAAGGGGTGTTGGTCATGCTTCCCAGGGTGGCCAGGTGGTGGGAGGCAGATCCAGCTCACGGGGTGGGCGGGGGAGTGGGCTGGTGTCAGGACCGCCCCCGGGCGGCAGAGTTCTGCGGTAGGAATTTTGGCCACACAGGGACGCGAGGGAGGACACTGCATCCTGAGACGCTGGAGGACTGCAACTTGGGCAGCTCGTTTGTGGGGAGCGGGCGCACGCTAGGCCCAAACTGGGTCAGGCGGAGCGGAGACCAACCTGCCCGGCGGGAGCGGCACAGCTGTGAGCCGCCTGATGTGCGCTGGAATCTCGCTCAGACATGGATGTGGAAGCGCCTCCACAGCCACCCAAAATAACGTGCGGCAGGGCCCCCGCGGCCCGGAGCTACCTGCCGGCAGCCCCGGGAACTACAAGTCCCAGTAACTCCCGCGGCGACACAGCGCCTTGCTGCACGAACAGCCGGCGCTTCCCGTCATGCCCCACTCCCGGAGCGCCTCGGTCTCGCGGCCTTTGGGCCCGGGAGCGGCTGCGCCCGATGTTCTCGGTGGCTTCTCACGTCTCGCGAGAGCGGCGGAAGCTCCACGTCGCTCTGTCCTGAGGAGGGAGCGACGCCTCGGCGGCCCCGCGGCGCTCCCGGAGCCATGGTGAGGCCGGGCCGGGCCGGGAGTGGGGTTGGGAGGCTCCCACTCCGTGCTGCACAGGCTGATACTTGTGATGGGGCCGGGAATCAACGAGCTCCCTCTTGGCAACCCGGGCCTGCTGTGCCGTTCCTCCGCCCGAGGGGGCTCCCTGACTCCCTGCCCGGGCGGGATGCACGGGCTGCGCTTGCTGGTGCAGCCCGGACAGGGGCCCGTGGGCCAGCACACAAGTCCTTGGCAGCTGTCTAGTGGCTGCAGCCTGTCACCCAGTCCCTGGCAGCTGCGAGACTATCTCAACCAGAAGCTGCTTTCCCAGAATGAGTCATTTGGGGCCGCGATGGCACTAATACAGGCGTCCCCAAAACCTGTCAGCAGTAAATGTGCACAGCCGTCTTTTCCACTGTGTTTTCAGGCAACTGTGCTCAATTTTTTGACCTCACAGGCTGGATTGGGCTCCGTGCGCCAGGCTGAGGCCCTGCAGTCCCTCTGCCAGCCCAATGCTGGGATTGTGGTGCAGTGTTCACTGGTCTTGCATGATCAGGCCTTGCAAGCCAGGGTGGGACCCTGGGGCCTTGCGGTGCCCCTGCCCAGCTCTGTGCAGTGGGATTGGGCCCTGGTGCACCTCACTGTCACCACTGGAATTCGGCCCCATGCTACACAGGGTTCTGATATCTGGCCCGCAGGTCTGGAAATTTGGCAGCAGGGGTGCAGCACCTCTGCTCTCTGGCTGCCAAATTGTCAAATCCTTGGGGAGCTCCACAGGCCAGGTGACATGATGCCAGGGGCCAGATTTGGCTCACAGGCTGAGAGTTGAAAGTGAATAATTAAAAGCCTTCAGCCAGCTCGCTGAGTTACAAGTTCTGTGTGCATCTGGGAGAGTCTTCAGGTTATATATACTATAACTGTGTCAGTTACATATATTTTAAAAGGAAGGAAACAATGTTTACCAAATTTTAGAAATATAGTAAGTCTAATATTTGCTAATGCCAACTTTAGTGTTTTGATTTTGCTATTCAGTTTGAAGCTAGCCAAATGCTTACATTGAATTCTTTCACCCATTTGGGAAGATAATCTTTCACCAGAGAGCTTGTTAAATCAAACAATTCTAGGTCAACCCATTTTGTATACATTATTGAGAATTAAGTTTGCTCTTTTTAGAATATTCCATTCTTTGGCGTATACCAGATACTCCAGGGAAAAAAATACCTTGGTACAGCATACCCATAAAATGTCAGGTAACTTAGTTTCAGATTGCCAACACTCCTAAATAAAGAGGTCAAGATTAGTTTTGTTTCATTTGGCTTGGCAGCTGATAATGGACAAGTGTTTTTGCATCATATACAGTTGCCATATTTTGTGGTAACTGACTTTCTTCCTTGAGTTCTCAGCAAAAGCCCCAAGAGAGCAAAAGATATTAAGATCTATTGACTTTTTTGTCTTGGAAGTGTTTATTTTGGCCAGCCAGTAGAGGTTTAAGCAGGGCTGGGCAGTTGTTTGGGCTGGACAGTTAAGGAGTTTTGATGAGC
Organism: Gavialis gangeticus; assembly: GCF_001723915.1. Taxonomy (NCBI): domain Eukaryota; kingdom Metazoa; phylum Chordata; order Crocodylia; family Gavialidae; genus Gavialis; species Gavialis gangeticus. The sequence continues at coordinate 57,119,040 of NW_017728995.1, forward strand.
TGTTGGGGGCTGGGGGTTGCGGGTTGGAAGTGTTGAACTGGCCTCTGCCTGTCCCGTCATGGCTGTTTGTATCACCCTGCATGCCAGGGGAGGAAGAGAGGCATGGAGATGCCAATTGATCCTATCCAACCCCGGGCCCGTTTGTCCCACACCCTCCAGCAGCGGTGCCGGGTGAGCAGGTTCTCCATGGTGACTGGCCTGGGACCCCTACAGGCAGGGCACACTGCTCCCTGCCCAATCATGGCCCCGTCTCACCCACCTGGCTGAGAGTGCCCTGACTGTGGGGTCCTGGGCTGGTCTCCATGGAGACCCTGCCCATCCGCCTTCTCCATCTGGTGCCCCTGGCAGTAGGTGCAGGGCAGACAGGCTGGGGTGCCTGGGCAGCAGGGCCAGTTCTGGTGGCAAATGCTGGCAGTGGCAGCCAGAAGGAACCAGTGCTGCGAGGTCTGCCAGGAAGCTGGTGTCAGCCATGCCACCCTTCCCCGGCCCTGCGGGCTACAGCTCTTGGCATGCCTGAGAGCTGCGTGTAGGGATAGGGTGGGCTGTGCTCTGCTCCAGATAGCATCTCTGCATCTGGGGACAGCAGGATTGGTTGCATACACCATGACCTGAATTGGTTAGAATCTGTTGGCAGGCTAGGTCTGGCCCATGGGCCATATTTTGCCCACTCTGGGGCTTAAGGCTACATGGGGCAGAGTATTATGAGGTTATGCATGGTTTTGTTTTTTTAATTTTATTGTTCAAGTAGGTGAGAGGAGAAATACACATCTGCATTCTTTTGATACTCACTGAGGACAGTGGTAGTGTTGCATTCAAAACCAGTGTCTGTATGTTTCAAAGTATCTCTTATCAGAGCAAGAAGATAAGAGAAAAGTCATAATGTGTATATACCTGGACAAGCAGAATCAGCTAGGTATATTTTAGGCCTCTCATTTGGTTGGGTTATAAATATGTTAAGATTTTCAGTGCCAATTTTACACTGAATAACCTAGGGTTCTTAATTTTATAGCCTCTCCGACTTGATATTAAGCGAAAACTAACAGCTCGGTCTGACCGAGTGAAGAGTGTAGACTTGCATCCCACAGAGCCATGGATGTTAGCTAGTCTTTACAATGGAAGCGTCTGTGTTTGGAATCATGAAACACAGGTAAAATTTCTGTTTTCCACATTTTATTTGAGCAATGTTAATATATAATAATGCTTTGATACCCATATGCTGCTTACAGCGATGAATGAAATATATTCCTCTGTAACAGGTGTGAGGAAATTTAATTTATTAATAAGGATTCATGCTTTTTTATCTTAAAAAAATATTGCCCTCTTTACAAAGGGCCTGTTAACTATCTTTATCTTGCTGGATGGAAAAGGACATAGAAACTAGAGATACACTGATACTAGAGGCTGTGCTCAGGGTGGGCGGTGGTGGTGTTGGGAACAGGACTATAGAGGAGAGGGGTTGCAGCCACCACAAAATTCACTGAAGCCCTCCCTCCCCCATAGCAGCGCCGCTGCCACTCGTCCTGAGCACAGCCCAGCCCGGCCCCTCTGCTGGGAAGAGCCCGGACTCCCTGCTGGGAAGAGCCCAGCACTGCCTCCCAACCCCAGCCTGCAGCAGCAGCCTGCTCTTACCACACATGTAGATCAGGATTGGGGCATGCATCTCCCATACCCTCTGACGGGAGTACAGTGGCGGGAGCTGCCCCCACCTGCAGCTCCTCCTGCGCCCTGCTCCAGTTGTGCAGTGCCTTCCCCTACCCTAGCCCCACTCTCTCCCTCATCCCAGAAGCCTCGATCTGCTTCCCCCTCCCCCCCCCCCAACAGACTTACCAGTCAGACACTGCTCTCCCTGCTGTGGGGCTGCATATCGGCAGTTGAATCGGTATCAGCCAATATGGCTCGTTAAAAATCGGCCATTGATATCGGCCCAGAAAATCTCTATTGTTGCATCCTTAGTAGAAACTCATCATTTTGCAGTCTGCATGATGCCCCAGTGTATTATGCAGTTGATTTCACAAATCCTGAGGAATAACATGTTTCAGGGCTTGTTTTTTAACATTGTTGTGATTTTTCCAAATAGGTATTTTTATTTCCGTGCTAGTTTATTATTCTAGTAGACATGAGATGTTCTATAGAATTTTGGCAGTTTATTTATAGTTATGCTATAGTATAAGTACTTTCATTCTTTGTAGCCAAATACAAAGGAATACATAACCTTTGTTCCCATTCTTATATTTGCAACTACCAAAGCACTGGGCTGTATCAAGAAAAGTGGAGCCTGTTTGAAACTGGCATTTTCTCAGTAATATACCTCTAATATTTTCATTTGTAGACTCTAGTGAAGACCTTTGAAGTATGTGATCTGCCAGTGAGAGCTGCTAAATTTGTGGCCAGAAAGAACTGGGTTGTGACAGGAGCAGTAAGTTGTTATTCTTTTTCTTAGTTGTATTTACACCACACCTTTTCACCACTTGAAATTGTTATTTGATACTAATTTGCATACTAAGCGGTAAGACTTAATAACTGTTCCCTCTCCCCCTCCACCGAAAAAAAATTCCCCCCCTCCCCCCACCTTTTTCTTATCTATTTAATAAGATAGCAGTGAAAACTAAGCTTTTACTTTGAAGTGGTTGCGGATCTGCAGGGATCCCAGTTTTCTCTGATAAAAAAGTCGCAAAATCCACGATTAAAATGAAAGGCTTCTCATTTCCCCCCACCCCTTCCCCCCGCTCTACAGCACCTCTGGCCCTGCTGGTGCCCCTCCCTCTACCCCTTTTCCAGCCCTGTGGTTCTGCTGATGTCTCTCCCTCTCCTGCACAGCCGTCCCAGTCTTGCTGGTGCCCCTTGCCTCCCACCCACAGCTCCCTGCCAACTACCTTTGCTGGAGGGGGCCCCAGCTGCCAGGGCTATGGGGCCAGGGATCTGGGTCTGCAGTCTCTTGCAGGAGATGGGCAGCTGCTGTTGTAGAATAGAGCCTGGCTGCCTGCCTGCTGTGGTTTTGGGCAGTGAAAGTGGGCAGCTTCCTGCCACTACGCACGCTCCTGGGGGGGGCAAAGTGTTGCGTGCCTCCCAGATCTGTGCATGGGGCTTGGGCTGGCTGTCCGCTGTGGGCTCAGGCTCCCATCTTGCTACCCTTCCCCAGGGCCTGCACAGCCCAGCCAGTACACCTGGTGGTACAGGGCAGAGCTGGGCTGCACAGGGGAGCTTGTTGCAGCTGTGAGCTCAGCTCTGCCCTGATGACATCCTCTGCCCACCTTGCAGCAGTGAGGGGCACAACCCTGCACCCCCACCCTTGCTGCTGCTGTGCATGCAGGGGACAGCTTGCCAGGCCAGTGTGGAGCTTGCAGTGGCAACAAGCTTTCCTGCGCAGCCCTGCTCTGCCCTGCAGGGCCAGTTTGCACTTGCTGGGCTGTGGAAGTCTTGGGGGGGGGCAACAGGGCAGGAGCCCGAGCCTGCTTCAGGCAGCCTGCCCCACGCACAAATCTAAGGGGCACAGGTCCCCCCCATCCCCTGGAATGCGCACAGTGACAGGGAGCTGGCCCCTCTCCCTGGTCACTGGATGAGCCACCTGAGGCCCTGTCCCACTCCTTGCTGGGGTGTTGGGCCCTAAGCCCCACATATCGCCCAGCTGAGCAGCAGCCCTAGCCCTGCCCAGATCCCTCCTTCCCTGTGAGGGGCTTCAATCCACCCCCCCTTCCACTTACTTGGGGGACCTGCTTTCCAGGCTGCTTGGCAGCCATGTGCATATATGTGCACATGGCACCCCCTACCTGACCGTCGTCCTCCCACTCCCTCTCAGCCCCTTGCAGGCTAGAACTCTGCCAGCCTGCAGAGAGCTCCTTGCAAAACTGCAAAATCCATGGGTTTCTCTGTTAAAATGAGAAATCTACATTTTCCTCAGACAAAGGGGAAAAACCTGTGTTGTCCTCAGTTTTTTAGTGGGAAACAGAAAACCCAGATCCCCGCTGATCTGACAGTATAAACCCAGTCTGTGCTGTCAGCAAACATAAGCCTGGCACCCAGCTGTTATAAATTGGTTAAAAACAGTTTATAAAAGTGTTTCCCAATCTCTTCCAGCCCAAGATACACTTACATTAAGAAAAATTTTCCACGGCACACCTGTTAAGGCATTCCCCATCCTCATACTTATTGTAGCTCATTGCCATGGCAAAGTTCTGTGGCACACCTGTTAATTTCTGATGGCACACTGGTTGGGAAACACTGGTCCTGATAGTACTTCAGTGTTTCTTCGAGTAGGCTGAAGTCATAGACCATCCAGGAAATCAGATTTAAAAGTTTATCTTCTGTTTTTGTCTTCAGTTATTTTTAATATCAGATGCTTAGCCTTGGAAGCATTTCTGTTCACTTTTAGAACATAAGTCACTTTCATCCATTGACTGTTTTTATCAGTGTAATAAAATGAGTGATAATATTTTGTAAAGTTGCATTGCAACCTTACAGGCTGTAATACATTCTTAATATGTGCATTTTGTATATATTTGTAAGTGCTGGTTTTATTTTATTTATTGATTTGCTTCTCTACGGATTTCAGTTGAAATTTTTCTTGATCTGTTCACAGACACGCAGCTGCAGATGTGAACATAAATTCGTATACCTCTATATGAGCCTTTGCTGCTTACTGAAATAAATGAAATCACAGTTTTTGATTAAAGATGTTTAAACTTCTTAAGTTACAACTTAAAATGTAAGGTTAATGTCCTTGAAAAGGTACTGAGGAAAAATGGTTTTCTGTCTCCCTAATTTGTTACCAAATATAAAATAAGGTATTTCCTACACCTTTGGTTGTCTTGGTCAACATTAATGCTTTCTGGCCCATGCACTAATATAACAACATGTATGTCATGCTGTGGGGAAGCCTTTCATGTACACTGTTCCAGTTTCAACTCTGCAAGCAGGTATGTAAGAAGGGAGAGGAGAAAGTGGGCCCAAGAAAATGTAAAGAAAGAAATATCTTTTGACCATTTTTAGGAATGCCTGATTTCAACTGATGTTCAGCAGGTGTGGCTAAATGGGCACAAAAAAAAATTCTTAGAAGTAGAAATGGACACATTGGTTGCTCTCTTAACTGCCTGTGTACGTGCTTTTACTCTGTGGTAAAAGAAACCTAACTTGTGGTAACTTAGCCTTCTTTCATTGGTGTTGCATCCAAAATGCGATTACTTAAAGCTAATTAATTAAAGCTATTAATGGGATTGATAATTCCATAAAGTGTTTGTGTAATCCTTTCTAGCAGCATACTCCTATGGCATTGATGTCAAGTTTTACTGCAATTACGTGGATAGCAGCTCTTGTTTTCTCATAATTGTTTGCTGTCTTTAAGTATCTCCTACTTTCATTACAGTAAGAAATGACCTTTTAAGCAAGGATCACTTATAGAAAATTTCAATCCTAGTTTATTTTTTTCTCAGTTAAAAATGTATTGAAATAGAACAGTGTGGTATAAACCAAAACTAAACAGGAATAGTTGTGCCAGTTGGTGCTGTTTTCTTTCTTCAAAGACAAGTTCCGAAAGAACTTCTATAGATTAAAAATCTTTTTGAAGGTGGAATATTGCTTTTAAGTAGCTGTTATTTAATGTGAAGTATATTTGAACAGAGAGGCTTATTTTAGCGTGTTTTATATTTTATCCATAGGATGACATGCAAATTAGGGTATTCAATTACAACACCTTGGAAAGAGTTCATATGTTTGAAGCACACTCAGATTATATTCGTTGCATTGCTGTACATCCTACGCAGCCCTTCATTCTGACCAGCAGTGGTAAGACTTTTCAGAGTTTGATTATATTTTTTTTCTCCAATAACTATAATCAAACGGCTGTTTTCTATCTAATAAGATACCATGTGCCATGTACTGTTGTTGTTGAAATAAGATGTGTGGAACAAGTAGTTTACATATCACATGTAATTTCTCATTATTTCTTTTGTTTAACTGCTTTTGCATTTTTGGTGGAATATTGGTTATATTTAGGTTTTGAAATGTAACAGCTTAGGCTTTTGTAATAAAAGCCCTGAAGTTGCTTAATGTCCAAGTGCAAAGTTCACATGGATGCTACAGAACTTATTTGCCAGATTGCCACACTGTTATTGGGTATATTAAGATGAATTTTAGTTTGGTTAAAACTGTATGCATCATGGCAGTGCTTTTAAAAAGAGATTGGGAAATGAGTGATGCTGGAACTGTCTTAATGCTTACTACATTAAACAGAACACTATCCATCGTACAGACTTGTTGGTTTCTCACTGGTTTCTCATTCTAGACTCCCTGATAAGCCAACATGACTTATTTTTGAGCTTTTTGTATTGATGGGCAGTAGACAGAAGTGTTTGAGATGGATCAATGTACTGCCTGAGCTTGACACTTGACAAAGGGGAAGATATAGACACTAGCTAACCAGTCTTTATCCTTAAGAAGTTAAAGGAAATCTTTATCTTCAGGGAGGTTTGCTCGGAATGCCTTGAGGTAAAAAAGAAATACTACAAAGCTCCATACAGAAGTGGAGCCTGAGAAATTAAACTGAAGTGAACAACCTTCTGAACAAGAAAAAATAATACAATTGAAGTGGCTATCTTGAAAGAAGACAAAAGAGGCATAGGTGAAATGTAGTCAATGGTGGTGTTAGGCTTTCTTAAAGTACTACTTCCAATGGCAAACTGGTCAATGAGGTCTAAAGGATATGGTAGTTTAATCTATTCATTCTATTTATACCTTTTTATTTTCCTTGCTTTAGTTTCATAGTTTCTAGGGTCGGAAGGGACCTGAGCAGATCATCTAGTCCGACCCCCTGCCATGGCAGGAAAGAGTACTGGGGTCAAACGACCCCAGCAAGGTGTTCATCTAACCTCCTCTTAAAAACCCCCAGGGTAGGAGCCTGCACCACCTCTCTTGGAAGTTGGTTCCAGACCCTAGCCGCCCTGACCGTGAAGTAGCGCCTCCTGATATCTAACCTAAACCTACCCTCTGCCAGCTTGTGACCGTTATTCCTGGTCACTCCTGGCGGTGCTCGGGGGAACAGTGACTCCCCCAATGCCTGCTGATCCCCCCTGACTAGTTTATAACAGGCCACAAGATCCCCCCTCAGCCTTCTCTTTTGGAGGCTGAACAGGTTCAGGTCCCGTAGCCTCTCCTCATAGGGCCTGCCCTGCTGTCCCCTGATCATGTGAGTGGCCCTCCTCTGGACCCTCTCCATGCTGTCCACATCCCTCTTGAAGTGCGGCGCCCAGAACTGGACGCAGTACTCCAACTGCGGCCTGACCAGTGCCGCATAGAGGGGGAGGATCACCTCTTTGGACCTGCTCGAGATGCATCTGTGGATGCATGACAAGGTGCGGTTGGCCTTCCTGACTGCCTCCCCACACTGCCGGCCCATGTTCATCTTGGAGTCAATGATGACTCCAAGATCCTTTTCCGCCTCCGTGCTGACAAGAGGGGAGTTCCCCAACCTGTAGGTATGGTGCCGGTTGTTCCTCCCCAGGTGCATCACCTTGCACTTGTCTGTGTTGAATCCCATCCTATTCTCATCCGCCCACCCTTGTAACCTGTCCAGGTCAGATTGTAGCCTGTTGCTTCCTTCTAGTGTGCCCACGTCCCCCCACATCTTAGAATTTATTATATACCCAAACTCAGTTAGAAAGGGCTTGTCAGATGTATATTTTAATTAGCATTGTTAATTGGAGGGACAGATAATGGAAGATGCATATTGTTTCTCTGTTAGTGTGTGTTTTTATTTTTGAGGAATGTAATCTAAATCCAAAAGAGATTTCAGAAGGCACATAAACTACATTTTAAAAAAAGACCTATTATGTGTGTCCCATTATGCTTGTAACAGATGCATTTGCATTTTGCCTTTGAACCTCACTGAAGAAAAGTGAGTCAAACAATATGCATGAAGAACACCACATCTGCTAAATTATATAGTTATTTCACCCCCTTTTTTGCAGATGTCATGTAACAGTTTACTTTCGCTCACCCATCATTATTAAACCTACAGACTACAGAATTTAGAAATGGAGATAATTGAATATTTGGAACTGACTCTTTTTCTTTCCCCAGATGACATGCTTATTAAACTCTGGGACTGGGATAAAAAATGGTCTTGTTCTCAGGTGTTTGAAGGCCACACCCATTATGTTATGCAAATTGTCATAAATCCAAAGGATAATAATCAATTTGCCAGTGCATCGTTGGATAGGACAATCAAGGTACAGGAACTATCATTAAAAAAAATCTTGGTCAAAGATTCACCAGACACAATATGTAATCCTATGGTCTGTAGATAGAAAATGAAAGAATTATTGCACGTTTTGTGTTTTATTAAGATTTTTGTGCCATACTATATGTAAAGACTTACATGAGTTGGACTAACCTCTCTCAAGCTATAGTTAAACAGTCATACAAATCTGCTCTGCTCACTTCAGAGAAAATATTAACAAGTAAAGCCTTTTCATGCTTTGGACTTGAGCTGCAAAGTGTATTGCTTTACAGTAGGGGTGCACCAATTTAAAGATTTTTCTTGGCCGATACCTGTGGTCAATTATTAACCAGTCATATCGATTTAATACTAATCTGATAGCTGATTTACAGGTATGCAGCCCAGCAGCTTAGTGCAGCAGCCGGCTGGTAAGAAGTTGGGGAGAAGGGGCAATTTGAGGCCCCCACCGTAAGGGACAGAGTGAAGCAGGGGCAGGTGTTGCCCAGCCAGGACAGTGAATGCAACCCCAGGAGCGGGATGAAACCATGGGTGGCTCATCCAGGGACCGCAGGTGGATGAGGAAGGGGCAGCTACCCCACCACTACATGCACCCGTAGGGAGGTGTGGGGGGCATGCACCCCACCCCCAGATTTGTGTGGCATGAGGGCAGGCCAGAGGCCAGGGGCTGTACCAGCTTCTTCCCAGCAGGGGGACTGAGCTGGGGCTGGGCTCTGAGCAGGCAGGGGCAGGACAAGTGGCGGCAGCACTGGGAGGGGTGGTTACAGCGTGGGCTACAGCCACCCGAAAATTCCCTGTTGCTCCCTGTACCCCTCTTCCCAGTGCCACTCCCCTACCACACCCTGCCCCCGCCCACCCTGAATGCAACCACAACCCAGCCCCTTGCTGGGAAGGGGGTGGTACAGGCCCTGGCCCTGAACTCACTGTGGGCAACCTGCCCTCACCCCACACAAATCTGGGTGGGGGAGAACATGCCCCCCCATGTGTCCCCCAGGGTGTATAGAGCAGTGGGGAACCGCCCTGCACCCCCTGGAGATGCCACCCATGGCTCCATCCCACTCCCGGCCCTGGGGTCTCATTCAGTACCCTGGATAGACAGTGCCTGCCCTTGCCCCACACCTTCTCTCATTGTGGGGGGGCCTTGATCTGCCCCCCTCACACACCCACACTGCCGCCCCCCCACCCCCCCAGACTTACCCACTGGATACTGCTGTCCAAGCTACTGGGATGCATTCCTGTCCACATGCATGCTGTGGTTACACCCATGCATGTGGCATTTATCAGTGACATTATCAGCTAGACCAGCCAAAAAAAGCTGATTGCTGATAATCTTAATTTTTCTTTTATTGGTACCAATCCAATATGCGACCGATATATCGGTGTACCTTTACCTTCGGTTTTCACCTTGTTAAGAAAATAGTAAGCATTTGTGAAGACTT
>NW_017728995.1:57133705-57135134 GCF_001723915.1 Gavialis gangeticus
AACTCCTCACTTGTTACCCACTGGATACTGCTGTCCAAGCTACTGGGATGCATTCCTGTCCACATGCATGCTGTGGTTACACCCATGCATGTGGCATTTATCAGTGACATTATCAGCTAGACCAGCCAAAAAAAGCTGATTGCTGATAATCTTAATTTTTCTTTTATTGGTACCAATCCAATATGCGACCGATATATCGGTGTACCTTTACCTTCGGTTTTCACCTTGTTAAGAAAATAGTAAGCATTTGTGAAGACTTCCTGTTTTTGGATTTAAAAAATGCACTAAGACAACTCATTCTTTCTAGTGGCATTGTCAGAAAGGTCATTGTTCATATATGATTGGTTTTTTTGTCTTTCAAGGTGTGGCAGCTTGGTTCTTCTTCACCTAACTTCACTTTGGAAGGCCACGAAAAGGGAGTGAACTGTATTGATTACTATAGTGGAGGAGACAAGCCCTATCTCATTTCAGGAGCAGATGATCGCCTTGTTAAGATCTGGGACTACCAGGTACGGTGTGTTCAGCTCTTATATGCTTTGGTACCTTAAGATTACTGGGCAATCTCAGTAGCAAAGCCATGGAAATGGAGGAAAAGGAACAACAGGAAAGTGTTCTGCAATGTCCTCTTTGAGAAGAAAATAAGGTCACATATTTTATGATCAGATTTCCAGAAGAAAAACAGACTGAAACTAGTAGGTCAAAATGATATACCACACTTTTTTTTTTTTAACCTGTGTGAAATTATACAAATTAATTCACAATTGTTTTAACTTTCAAGTTTAAGTTGATGTTGTTTTTAACAGCCTGGATTATTTTCTTCCAGAACTGTCTTGCAGGGGATTGTATCTCTCTCTTTGTCCCCTTACTCCAGGCTGAGACAGGCTTGCCATTGTTTCCTTCCACTTCCTAATTTTTCAGACTATTTTTAATCCCTTTATTCTTATTTGTTCTGTCATCTCTGGTCTTGGTTGTGTTGCTTTTCCCTTATTTAGTAGGTATATTGCACCTTGGGTTTGGATATAGGGGAAGAAATGGGAGATTAAGTCCATTACTTTTTTTTAGGCATGAGCTAAATTAGGCACAGAGAAGAAAAGTCTGGGCCTGTGGAGTGTTGCCATACTATGGTGCTCACAGGCTTTTTTTGCAGTTAACTATGGTAGGGAGTCACTGTGGCAGCTGCCAGGATGGAAGGGAGAACTGTTATAAAGGCATATTTTATGCTTTATTTAAAGTTTTCAAATCATACTGTTTTAGATGAAGTTACTTTGAAAGTGAGAGCTTGTAGCTGATACTATAAAGTTCCCATTCCCATGATGAGTGTGGTATAAATGGCTGCGTAGGATATTGCCACCATGTATAGCTGTGAATGTGAATTCCTTTCATTTAGTCGTAGATGCCTCAAGCATCCCCCCCCCCCACAAAAAAAAAA
>NW_017728995.1:57135223-57156230 GCF_001723915.1 Gavialis gangeticus
CCCCCCCCCCCCCCCACAAAAAAAAAAGCAACAAAAACTAAACAAACCGAAAACAACCAGGATAACACTAGATTAATTTCCCTTATGATTATGTTCAGATCTTTGTTTGGCCTTCAGGGTTTGAAAAGATGAGCATAAATACTAGTCTTGCTACCATGTCAGCAAACACTGAAAAGAAGCTTGTTTTATAGATACGAACCTGACGGACTTGGGAACTAAGGAGAAACCACCACGTCTATGGGAAGTAATGGCATATTTGGTGTCATTTTTCAGTAAGGGCTATAGTATGCTGTTTGAACCAAATTGAAGTAGAAGTACGCATCACCTAGAAAAAACTAGAGAAATATGTGCTCGCAGAATTCTTAGTGAATTAGTTTTCTTTTAAAGCTACTGATCTTATCAAATTGAATCTGATGATGCCATAATGTTAAGATTTTATTTTAATTTGTATGTATAACTTCTCTTGCAGAATAAAACTTGTGTGCAAACACTAGAGGGACATGCCCAGAATGTATCCTGTGTCAGCTTCCACCCTGAGCTCCCAATCATCATCACAGGCTCTGAAGATGGTAACTGAAGTTTTTCTGTTCTTTTAAATATGTGGATATAGTAACGTGACTTCCACACAATAAAAGTAGTGATACTTTTAATTTGCTTAGACTTAACTTTAAAGTTGAAATGTTCCTTCTGGATCAGGCTTTAAAAAAACAAAGGAAAGAGAAGAAAAAACTCAAAATAGTTAAGTACTTGGGTGTGAGAATTGTCTCATTTGAGATCAGAGGTAACTAAATGTCGCATTCTCTCTGACCTGGGGCTCAGACTGAGAGATTAAGATTCTAGTAAATTTAAAATGTGGGTGTTAGTTTGATGTGTCATCTTTGAATGCTCACTGTTAAAAGGTGTAATGTCAAATACCTCCCTCCCTTTCCTGTGAGAGGAAGAAATCAAAATTATTGTTTTATTTTTCTCCAGGAACAGTCCGCATTTGGCACTCAAGCACTTATCGCCTAGAAAGTACCTTAAACTATGGCATGGAGAGGGTGTGGTGTGTGGCCAGCTTGAGAGGTTCTAATAACGTGGCTTTGGGGTATGATGAAGGCAGCATTATTGTTAAGGTACTTGCAACATGTTTTAGTGAAAAGATCAGTTTTGTATTACTGAGACAGCCATTTAAAGCAGGGGTAGGCAATTATTTTGGCTGGCAGGCCACTTAACGAATTTTGGTAAGCTGTTGAGGACTGCACCCATACAATCTTTCAGAAGATATTTTAATGAATTATAAATAAAAATACCAATCGTATATGTTATAGTTGATGTTTGATCTTTTAATATGTTAATTTTATTTCAAAAATAATTTTGTCCTGATTTTTGTTTTTTGAGTACTGTATATATAGAGGTAATTGCATAATAGCTCAAAATAAAGTCTTATACTTGTATATTGGGTGTGTGTGTGGTAGGGGGTGGGGTGCATGTCTTATGAACCAGCCAGGGATGGGGGAGGGTAGTGGGGAGGGCACATGCAGCAGAACTCACCCACATGGGGGAGTCCACACCCCACTTGTTCCATCCCTCCTGTGTCACCTCTCATGGGGCCATACTCCCACCTGCCCTGCACCTCCCAGCATGCAGCTTCCTAGCAGGGCTGCCTTCCAAACACTCGGCCACATACAGGTGGCTGTTCATTGTGCCAGGCACCTGAATAGGGGGAAGGCAGCTTGGAGTTGGAGCCCTGCATGCTGGGGCAGGAGCTGCCCAGCTGGAACGTTCCCTAGCACCTGTCTGGGCATGTGATGCCTGATGTGCCTCCACAGCCACCACTGCTTCCCCATGCTACCCTGCCTGGAGCAGTGCAGCAGGGGGAGGAAGAGGAGGTGCTGGAGGCTGGGGGAGCTGAGCAGTGCCTCGGAGGCTGCAGCAGTGGTAGGAGCAGCCATGCCGGGAAGCTACACACACTGGCCTAGGCTGGGGCCAGGGTGGTGCTGTTGGCAGATATGGGGTGGGTGTAGGCTGAAGCACGGGGCAGGCTGCCCTAGGTGGGACTCAAGAACTCTGGGGGGCAGCCGTGGACTGGATACAATCAGTTGGTGGACCAGATCCGGCCTGCACACGATATTTTGCCTACCTCTGCTTTAAAGTAATGAAAAACTGGCATTTTAAATTACTAGATATATTTTCATGGGGCCTTTTATTTTCATTTTAAACAAAGTCATTAACTAAGAATATCTTTCCCTTCCTCCCCACCTCCGTTACCTATATGCTGCTCTTATTAGCTTGGCCGTGAAGAACCTGCCATGTCCATGGATGCTAATGGGAAAATTATTTGGGCTAAGCACTCAGAAGTCCAACAGGCTAACTTGAAAGCTATGGGAGATGCTGAAATTAAAGATGGAGAAAGATTGCCACTGGCTGTAAAGGATATGGGGAGCTGTGAAATCTATCCTCAGACTATTCAACATAACCCTAATGGACGGTAATGAATTTTTCTGACATTTGGAAAAAAATATTTCAATCCTGGTTCTGACTCCTTCTTTTTTAATTTAGAAATGTGCTATACAAGAAGTATGCTAGGGTGAAGCCTAAGGGCCAAGCAAGAATGGGCAACCCTGAACAATCACAGAATTGTAGCAGTTTTAGCCCCAAAGAAATTATAGCCTAAATAAGCCCAGCATCGGAGTAGAGAGAAGCTTAAAACACACAAGCAACATGAACAATGTGATGGAATGAACAAGACGTTTGTTGCCTTTTTTTTAATGGATTTACATTAGAGAAGGTGGAAATAAAATGGAGGGAAAGGATGTGAGAGGTACAGGAAAGAAGAGAAGAGGGTAAGAGAGATGGGTATGGATTGAACCTGAATTGAAGTGAGTGGGAGGGAGAGAGTTCAAGTAAACTTGCTTGGAACAGGACAGAAAGTGCAGAGAACCAAGGTTCCCTGAATGTCTGTATACTTCTGTTCTGAATGCTTCTGCAGCTGCTCCTTCTGGCAGGAGCTTCTGATCACTTTCCAGATAAATTTCTTCCCAGTCATGTCATGAACCTGCATGTACAGCTCACTAACACTCTGTTTTTTATCATTTTTTAGGTTTGTAGTAGTATGTGGGGATGGTGAATACATCATTTACACAGCTATGGCTTTGAGAAACAAGAGTTTTGGTTCTGCCCAGGAATTTGTATGGGCACATGATTCTTCAGAGTAAGAATTACATTCTTTTTTATTTTAAATGCACTGTTGTTGGTTTTCAGATTTAGACCAGTTCATAGTTTGGGCAGATGTGGATTGGACACCAAACACTTAAGAGTTTCATGTAATCGAATTATAAATAAAAACACCCTTATTTGGAAGAAATATCAACTAAACCCAGATGGCTAACGATTTGTAACAGCTTATGGTTGTAGTGTTTCTTTATCTTGTTAGCTCAGTAACATTTTGTAATGTTACTTTTTGCTGCATTTAGGTATGCAATCAGAGAAAGCAACAGTGTTGTAAAGATATTTAAGAACTTCAAAGAGAAGAAGTCCTTTAAACCTGACTTCGGAGCAGAAGGTGAGGGTTTTTTTGGATTTCATAAATCTACTTTAATAAAAATCTTGATAAGCCTTTTTTTTTGTGCTGACCAAGTGTAGCTTAATTAAATCTTAATTTCTCCCCTCACCCTTTGAAGGTATCTATGGAGGCTTCTTACTAGGTGTAAGATCTGTTAATGGCTTGGCATTCTATGACTGGGACAACACAGAACTGATTCGTAGAATTGAAATTCAGCCCAAACATGTGAGTTCTGCCAGATGCCAGTTTAAGCTTGTGTATGTCCTATTGTGAATTATTTTTAGAATATAGTTTTTCTGAATTTGGTACTGTAGTCTTGTGAATTTGAGAGAGAAGAATCATTATTTTTAATTCTTGTCTCCATATTGTATATTGGAGAGAAACTCATAAACTAATATCATGTTGAGGCCCAAAACTGGAAGCACAAGCTAACCAATGTTGTAATACCTAATTTGTCATTTTCTCTTAATAGAACCCCTGAAACTTTAATGATGTTTGTTTTTATTGTAGATTTTCTGGTCTGACTCGGGTGAACTTGTCTGTATTGCCACAGAGGAATCATTCTTTATTCTGAAATACCTGTCTGAAAAAGTTGCAGTAGCACAGGAAACACATGAGGGAGTCACTGAAGATGGTATTGAAGATGCTTTTGAGGTAATCACATTCTCAGTTTTAATAGCAGCCAGAGCAGTGCCCAGTGAAATCAGTGAGAGGCTTTTCTCTAATTTCAGCAGTTTCTGAATTAGTCTGTAAATTCATAGATGTTAGGGTTGGAGGGGACCTCAGTATGTCATCAAGTCCAACCCCCTGCCCTGGGCAGGAAAGAACGCTGGTACCAGCTTACTTTAATCTGCAAGATGTTAGTGGCACACAGTTAGCTGTTAATAATAATAATAAAAAAAAAACTATTTTAAATTTAATTTTTTTTCTGTTACAAATTTTGTTTTGAGGCATTGAGTACCAACTCAAGAATGTTTCTGACTAAAATGTGATTTAAGAGATTTTGGCCCTTTTTTAAATAAAGTATTTTAAAATGAACGTTCCCACCCCCCACCTCCTTCCAATTCCTCATTTAATTAATTACTTTAAAAAAACCCCAAATTAGTTAATACACTAATAATAGCTTTCACCTGTCTGTAATTTTATTTCAGTATAATATATATGAGAACTGATGTGTAAGAATTGTGTTGGGGCATTTGCTCTAAAGGATTCTAAATTAATGCTTCAAAAAAAATCTTGCATACAGATCTAAAAGTTAAGGCAGACAACTGTGGTAAGGGTACCATTTTTTTAACTGATCAAAAGATGAATTAATAGTCTACATTTTAAAAAGAGCTTTTTAACTGACAAAATTATTATTAAATACTTTTAATTTGCCCTTTGTGCTCCAAAAGATAGAATGTTAAGTTTTAATTTGAATAGGTTTCCCAACACAATTGTAATGTTGTTAAAATAGGTTTAAAAAAATGCTTTCCTTACAGGTTCTGGGTGAGATTCAGGAGATTGTGAAAACAGGATTGTGGGTAGGTGACTGCTTTATTTATACCAGTTCCGTGAACAGACTTAACTACTATGTTGGAGGAGAAATTGTCACTATTGCCCACTTGGACAGGTGAGTCTGTTTGTTGTAATAGCATTTTGTAAAGCTTTTTAAAAATGTTATGGGAAGTTTTTCAACTTGCCACTAAATTGCTGTTTCTTACTGCATAGTTTTAAGTGTGTTGTGTGACACTATAATCTTGTATAGAATACACTGTTTCCCAGATATGTTTGTATTGCTAGTAAATCCAGAATAAGGTTTTAGATGTGTGCTTTTATAAGAGCTGCTAGCTTGTTAGGCGTCTGTGATAGAAAAACATTCTTTTTGTTTCAGGACAATGTATTTATTGGGCTATATACCCAAGGACAACAGGCTTTATCTGGGTGACAAAGAGCTAAATATTGTCAGTTACTCCTTGCTGGTTTCAGTGCTTGAGTACCAAACTGCAGTTATGAGGAGAGACTTCAGTATGGCTGATAAAGTTCTTCCCACGATTCCAAAGGAACAGAGGACCAGAGTTGCACATTTTCTTGAAAAACAGGCAAGGAAACTATATATCAGTCTTGCAGAATTTAAACAAGGTTGCTAATAGAATTGCAGCTTTTCCAGAAATAGTTTTAATTATATTTAATTTACTGTGGAAGAAAATGTCTTGTACACATTTGATTTTTTTTCCCAGTAAAGTTTATATTAGTAATTTTTTTTTTACACTAAGCCTTAGGATGTAATTGAGAGAAATAATCTGTGTTATTGCCTGTGTAAAAAAGTTTTGTATTAAGGTAAAAGGTGATGACTTAGTTCTGTTCAAATGCATCTAGGGTATGGTTGAACCTGATGACTACAATATGACTCTTATTTTTTTTAAGGGCTTCAAACAGCAAGCTCTTGCTGTATCCACAGATCCTGAACATCGCTTTGAGCTTGCTCTTCAGCTTGGAGAATTAAAGATTGCATACCAACTTGCAGTGGAAGCAGAGGTAAATACGAAATTCATCTTGTTAACAAACTGAGTAAAATGTGTACTGAAAACCTTCATGTTGGGATTAATTTAAGAGGGCCAAAGTCTTAAAGAGAGATTTGGTGGGTTGTGACGCAGAGCAGGTATTTGAACATTCCTACTTAATTTTGTCTGCCAGCTCCTGTCATTTCTGAGTAAAGCTAAGGATGGATACAGTAAGTTGGTCATGTTCTCTCAGGCTTATTTCTCATGTTTTATTCCTTTTACTAGATGGAAAACCTTATTAGTTGTCACAATAAAGTTGCATAGACTTTCTTTGTTGTCCTGCATAAGGTGTAGGATACCACAATCCTGCTATTAATCTGCATTTGGAACAATGGCAAGTTGAGAGGCTGTAATAACATAAAGATCCTGTGTAGAGGGATGTTATCCCATCCTAATGAAGGACAAGATTTTGGCAAATGGCTGAATTTATACTTGTCTGCAGCTTTTGAAGACATCTTTAAAACATACTTTATGCAGTATTTTAAGAAAAATTAAATATGAAAAAACTTTCTTTTTGCAGTCGGAACAGAAATGGAAACAACTTGCTGAGCTTGCTATCAGTAAGTGCCAGTTTGGCTTAGCCCAGGAATGCCTGCACCATGCACAGGACTATGGAGGCTTATTACTCTTGGCTACAGCATCGGGAAATGCCAGCATGGTGAACAAGCTAGCAGAGGGAGCAGAAAAAGATGGCAAGAATAATGTAGCATTTATGAGCTATTTCTTGCAGGGAAAGTAAGTAGCAAACAAGGGCTTGTTTTGATTCTATTTCTATAAAACATGGAATTCCAAGACTAAGTGTAGACCACAATACAAATTCCCAAGCTAGCAACCTACCTGTGGCAACTACTAAAATAGTTCGTGGCACTCTCATGCCTGTGCACATCAGCTAGGATAGAAGCCATCTAAAAATGTGAAATATGAAAATATATATCTCCATTTTTATAGAATGGGAAGAAACTATTGGCTTCTAGACTTTGTATTCTACTGTAGTGCTATATTTAAGTATTTAACTGTTAATGTGAAGAATGACTTGAAATGAGAGAGATCAAGAACTTCAGTAAATTGGATTAGTGCTGTGTCCCTGATATAACATAATAATGATATGGGATACATTTGAGCATGAAGCTCCTAAAATAAAAATAGGGATGTGTGATGTATGTAATTTCAGCATTTACTTTGGTGTGCCTTTTCACATATGGCCTTTGAGAGGGATTTTAATACATTTACCATAAAATACATAGAAACCTGAAATTAAACTTCTTTGTTCTTCTTTAATTTTGGTAACCCCCTCATAGAAACAATCAACTGCAAAATCTACCTCTATTAATGCATTGACTAAACTTCAGTTTTAAACTTCTAGGCTTGACTCCTGCTTGGAACTCTTAATTAAAACCGGACGCCTGCCTGAAGCTGCCTTCCTTGCACGTACATATTTGCCAAGCCAAGTTTCAAGGTAACTTTTTAAAATCTGCAAAAAGTAGGAATACTGATTTTTATTTTTTTTTTAAGTGCATAAAGCAAATGTATTTTTTTTCTGCTACCAGGGTAGTTAAACTATGGCGAGAAAACCTGTCTAAAATCAACCAGAAAGCAGCAGAGTCCCTTGCTGATCCCACAGAATATGAGAACCTTTTCCCTGGATTAAAAGAAGCTTTTGTTGTGGAAGAATACGTCAAACAAACTCATTCTGACTTGCGGCCTGCCAGGGAATACCCACTTGTCACTGTAAGCAAGCAGAAGGGTTTTTTAAAAAATACGTTTTATGGGTACACAAATTCTCAAGTTGTTTTATACAGATTTATTGCTTTAAAGCATGCTGATGGAAGTTCTCTGCTGTTTTTTGTTTTGGTAGCCAAATGAAGAAAGAAGCTTACTAGAAGAATCAAAGGGATTTGAACCTTCAGGAGTAATAGTATCAGAGGTCAGTGTTGTAGCTGAGCAGCAAAGTTCCAGGATTAGTATTGTGCAATAACAACTGCTCTGGGGACGCTTCCTGCCTTTTAATGGATATGTTATAGCATTAGTTTGCCTTTATTGTGATAAATCTTGGCTGAGTCACTTGCCCCCTTGCTCAAAGACGTTTACTTAATGAACTCATAAATGTTGACTCCTGAGAGAATACTGACCAGTAGTTTCATTACTATGAGTTACTCTCCTTCACTCTAAATTTACTGCTTTGTCCATATTTGGATGGGAAATTATGTAGTGCTACCTAAAATATTAGGAACTCTTAAAATACTGTGCATACCCTCATGTTGTTACATTTTGCATTCTTGTTGCATGTGAATAATTTAACTTACTGAAGATAGCTGCACATATCTGGTCCCCTTCTCCCAGGGTAAATCAAAAGCATGCATGCTGACTTCTGTTGGAATTAGATACTAGGTATAAATCACTGACTTCCATAAAGAGGAATTTATTTTTTTTTGTTTGTTGCTTGACCTCAGGACAAATTGACTTTGTGTGGAGGCTGCATGTTAATCTTCAATTAGAACAAGTAGAACCTCACTTGTTCTAATTCCAGCTTAGAGAGTTGAGACTACTTGGTTCCAAACTAAAAGCTTGTTGGGCAGGAAATGTAGCACTGCAAACTGACTCTGTCTTTCCTGGTTTATATCTGTGAACAAATTGTAGTCAAGTTCTGCGCTGTTACTCTAGTGTTGTTGGCTCTTTTCCTCAGTAGCACTGTAGTTGTGTGATTTGTAATGAGAAGCAGAATATGGTCCAAAAAATTGGAATAGTATTTTTTTTCTGATATTTGGAATTGGAATGTTTGCTTGGTCATAACATGAAAACACATGGTCAGCTATAATACTTGCAGGAAAGTAATAAATTAAAAATGCTGGCAAAAAAGGCATGTACTAAAATCTGCCACTTGATATGTATACTTGCTGGTGCTATTTCTTTGTCTTTTACAAATGTGCTTGTTTTAACAACAATACAGCCACGATGGGCATTTTTATACACATAGTACTTTTTCCAGTGATGAGCCAGAGATCTGCCACTTTGGAGCAGACTCAATTGAGTCTTCTTCACATGTGAGCTGAGGCAAACTGCACTGCACTGCATACCATTGTATAAGGAACAAACCACGCGTCAGCGTGCACCTCCAAGGTGCTTTAGTTCAAAACTACGCAGCCACCACTTTCTCAGCATTGACACACCTCTTGCTGCACCTGGCCCTGCAATGCATACATGTGTAAAAATGCCCTTAAGCTATAATTGCTCAGTTTAAAGATGCTAGTGCTTCATGAGTTAAAATTTGTAGCCATTTTCTAAAACTGTAGTTGTGATTTGGGGAAAGGCTGTCCTTAAATCTTTTTTTACAAAATAGGACAACATAGTATTCAGGACTTTAGAGAGACTTTAAAGTGTTTGCTGCAGTAAACTTATGTATACTTAACTATGGTGTTCAAATAAGATTAAGTCAGTTTAGACCAAATTGTCGGCCCAGGTGTGAAGTCTCTTAAAATGGGAAAGAAAATGTTGACCTACTGGTTCTGACTTTTCATTGGTGTACTACAGCACTAAAGACTGCCTTGCGTTAGTGCGCTTCTTAGAACTTAACTTCTAGTGCTAGACCCTAAAATGTATGAGTTTTACATTCTTAAAAAAAAATTTCACGTATGAAGTGAATTAAAGTTTTTAAATGGAATAAGAGTCATTCATTTACTGTGGTGTTGCTAAAAATAGCTGTATCAGCACTGTGTTGCCTCAAGTACAACTCATTTCAAACTATTTAAGCCTCAGCAGCCATAGAGTACAATTGTAAACTATTTAAAGATTTCCCATGCTTGAACAAGCCCGTCCCTTTGGGGAAAGTATGGTTTAAACCTGCCTAATTCATACTCATTCATATAGCTTTGATTCATTATGATGTAATTTGTGAATTTGAAATCTCATTTTCATCTTACAAAGGAAATTGAAGAACGTGTTCCATCTCCTAAGCCAGTAATGGTGTCTCCAGTTCCAGCAATGCCTGAACCACTTTCAATAACAAAAGATGAAAAGGTACTTAAAATGTAAATGTTAACAGTATAGGTGAGAGGAAGAAAAGCAAGTATATTTACAACTTCAGACTTCCTTGACTACGTAACACAAAATATCCTGAAAGCCTCAAAACTACCTTAAATTTTCACTTTGATATGAATGGTTGCTGGTTATCTACAGTAGTGCCTAAGGACAGACTAAATATTGGGGCCTAGGGTGCTGGACATTCCCTCTCACTAAAGAAATGTTGAGGCAGTTTTTACAGAATAGCAGCATGGACTGTGTTTAAAGGCATCAGCTTCAATTCAAAACACAGGTTGTATAGTTGGGTCTTAAATGACAGTAATCATGCCTTAAATAGCTATTGCTGATATCTGAATCTAACACATTCCTTTACCACCCCTAGCACCAGCACCATAAAAAGTTTTCAAAAACTCAGAAAACTTAGCAGTTAAAACAGGGTACTTCTACTTACCTAACTGAATACTTTCCTTCTCCCAGGCACTACTAGAATTGGAAGAAGAGGATTTAGATAATTTGGATCTGGAGGATATTGACACCACAGATATTAACCTGGATGAAGATATCTTGGATGACTAAACTAAACTTTTTATTTTAAATGACCAAATTCTTAATTGCTCACTCCCTACAGAAGAGTGGAATTGTATGGACTATATGTGTTGGAAACTAGCTTGATTTTTATACTGTAGTTCAAAAATGTAGATACAAGAACAGGGTCCATCTGTTTCATAAGGTGAATCATTAAACTACAATATTTTGAAATTCATTATGCAGAGCACCTTAGGTGTAATAGTAGACATATGTTGTCATGCTTACTAAGAAATAAATTGTTTTAAATGGACTAGTTCTATGTTTGCTCATGTTGCTGCTGATATTAAATTTCCTTAAAATAGCCAGAACTAATTAACATCCAACAACAAATATGCAAAGGGAGACCATCTTGAAAGTCAGGCATAATAGTGGTTGAGGAAAAGTGTTACAGGCAAGACAAACTACTTAAAATGCTAGTTACCACATACCTGCATTTTTATTTTTTTTTAGACCAAAGTCTTAATTTTCAAGAATGTACCTCCAGAGAGTTCAGTGAATGGAAGTGAAGACTAATTCTAGTTGAAATATCTCTAATTAGCAACCCCACACCCATATATTTTCTCTCTAAAGCCATTCGTTCCCATGTATTTATTCCATTTAATCTTACTTTAATTTATTCAGATTTCATCTATTTTAACAATAAAGTTGCACAAAACATTTAATTTTTTTTAATTCTTGGGTCCCTGGCATCATCGTTGCCTGTATTTCAGTAGTGGAACTAGGACAATAAGGCATGTCTTTCCCATAAGTTTTCTTATTCTCATTTGCAAAAGCAACATAATACATATTCTGATAAAGAGAAGGCAGGTGCACTGTGCATTGTTTTGCTGTTTAGTGCCTTTTTTACCTGAAGTAAAAATACATAACCCAGGCAGATGCTCAAGTGTTTATTTTGGAGTTATATACAAAGTTAGCAATATGCAGCTCCTTTTCCATATATTAACATGATGAAATAGATCTAAAATTTACCACAAGATTAAATAAGGCCTTTTCTATTTCATGAAGCTGCAGAATTAGTCAGTGTTTCCTGATAAGCTTGAAGAGCCAACTCTATATAGCCTTGTTTTTGTGATTCTGTTTTTATAAATACCTGTTTAAAAAGAAAACAGCAGTTAATATTCAGTCTGGTCTATGGTATATTAGCAATTTGATTTATTAATATATAAAAAGTGTTCTCTATGGCATCTATACTGCTACTTAAACCAGAAAGTCATTGTGTGATTTAATATCTCTACCCATGAAAGTAGAGATTTTTATACAATCAAGTCTAGAATACCTATCATGAAAAGAAGGTTTTAGTACTGAAGTTTAGGTACCTTAAGAAAAAGAATTTAAATGCACTCATTTAATAAGAAAGCATACTATACCTTTATTAAATCTACCCCACAGAGTTCCTGTTCTTTGGCTGCTTTTGCTGATTGGCATTCAGGATGAAGCATGTGATATAACCTGATTAAACTTGTGGCATCATCCAGTCTAAACAAATTAAGAGAGTCATCAACACCTGCTTTTCTCGGGGAAGGGGGGCCAGACGATGACACACATTTAAAACTTAAAAAACAATTGCACATCTTATAGCATAGTATAAAAGTACATTAGTACACCAGGCCATTACCAACTTATGATGTGGAGATAAGCATTCCAGTGTTTCTCTTTGTCCATTTCAATCTCTGTTCATGCCACGCTGAGGATCGTTACCATGAATCAGTTTTTGTTCCATTAACTATATATTGTTTAAACCTTCTCCCCAAAACAAGTTTGAGCACCCTTTTCCTATTTTAAAAATGTGGTGTGGCTTTAAGTAGTGATTACTACTTAAAAATAACCTCAAGAGTTCTGCTAGAGATTGTTCTTTCCAAATCTGCTAGTGTAAGAATCCACTAATCCAGTCCATTTCCAGAACACTATGATCCAAAAAGTTGTTTTCGCATATTGGAAGTTTGAGATACTTAATTCCCTGAAAGTATAGCTGAAACTTGAGTGAGAATAAGATTTACGTTAATAGTACAGGCAGACAGACTCATTGAAGCCAAAAAAATACAGCATATTTGGAGAGAGACTTAACAGGAAAGTGATTCCAGCAATTATGGAAACTTCTCCATATGCCTTTCTCACTTGTGATTTGACATGTGCATCGTTTGATCCAGCACTGGAACACAACAGGACTCACTGATCTTTTAAAGGTAAAGTTTCATGCTCTAGAAATAAATGTTATTGCTACCACAGTTTTTTGCCTATCCAAGTTTGATATAAAACACTGAAGCTTTTAAGCTTCCCTTGTTTGAATTGCAAAATTAACTTAGTAACTACTACTTAATCACTCAGGAAAACTTTAAATCCTAGATTCCACTGGTATTAAGAATGTTTTCTAGTTTCCACTATTTCAGCTGACAGCTGTTTAAAAAAAAAAGATGCATACCCTTCCAAATGTTAAATAGCGCGTGTCATCTAGTAAAACCATTTTTATAAGCTACCCCCACAGTATGCCAATATTTCAATCATGGTTTTTCCGTAGCTATTAAAAGACTGACTTGTAAGGCCAAGCATATTTTTAGCCACTCAAAAAAGTGTTCAGAACCCTTAGAGTAGCTTCTGCTCTTGAGTAACTTTTAGTTCCTGATGTTCACGGAAGTGAAGTCTAAGAACAGCAGGTATGAGATCCATTATAGTGTGGGTGCACTATAAACAGACAAGCTTCTGAGACTCCAGAATACTTCCTACCAGTCGCACCAAAATTCAGTAGTTCTTCATTTTTGACAAACATAAACTTAACATGATATTTCATTCAGAACACTGTTCTTGAAGAGGTCTACTAATATATGCTATTCATTTGTACTGTTAATTCTAAAATGATCAATAGGATTAAGTTAACAACCTTCAGGGTCATCATTGTGTTGCACTAAAGTGGGCAATGGGCTGTAGATTACAACTGCAATTAGAGATTCCTTTAAAAACAGAAGTTCCTGAAAAAAATGACTCAATAGGCTCAACATACTATTACTGGTACATGAGAGAGCAAAACACTGACATGTATGTACTCATAATAGTTTTGCATCCTTGAAAAGTTACAATTACTTAACAGTCATTGTAAATAATTTCTTAAAGCCAAAAATGTGATTTACTATCAAACTGAGATGAGATATGAGGGGTCTCCTATTGTGATGTTCCAATACCCTCTTAAATTGTTTTTGTTTACTTGTTGCTCTCCTGTTTACATTATTCTGTCTCCCTACTGTAAGCTATCCTGAGCCTTTGTTACAAAAGGCAGCAAATAAGTCAAATAAATACATACATGAAAAATGGGGTGGACTTGAGGTAGGTAGGTGACCTGTATTTTTGTGCTAGACTTAACAAAACTTATTTTGAGTTTAGAAAAAACAAGAGTTGAATTTGATAAGTCATGCCAGTATCTAACAAATAGTACTTACAAGTCTCTCTGGATCATATCCATTAGCAAGCCATCAGTAGTCTTCTTGTTTACTAGATACCACACCATTCCTCCAAAGTGTCTTGTTGAACGTAGCAGATCATATTTGGCAGTTTTATCAATATCATCATATATCTGATGATGAATCTGCCCAAGCAGAAGTTGGAAGTTGACATCAAGAACAGATTTCAGAAAAAAAAAATCACTTTAAAATTCCCTTTAAAGAACCTCATTTGTCATTCTTGGCTTACAGTCCTGATCATCTTCAAGTCTGTGTTTCACTTCCGACTATTCTAATTTTTTCACCACCTACAGGCTTTACAGCAGTGTTGACAGCACAGACTGCCTCAAAGTTGTTAATTCTATATTGTAGGATATGCAAGTCCTACTTTTAAACAATGCCTCATCACATTAGAATATTCCAACTCCCATGGGTTGAAGGGCTGTCTCTTTATATTAAAAAGAAAAAGGCCTTAAATAACAAACTTTTCCCCCCCACCAAAAATGTTAACAATCTGAAGCTCTTTCCATTAATTCAGGAATACTCAGTCCCAGCCCACAGGCCTGCTCACCAGTCTGAACATTTGGTGGCAAGGTGGGGAACACTAGCAGCATTAATTGCTCCTCCCCTGCACTGGCATAACTAGGAGTAGGAGAGTGATAGGGGCAATTGCCCTGGTGCCAACTTATGCAGGGGAGGGGCAGCTGTGTTTGCTAGCACAAATGCAATGGCAACCAGATTTGCTACAAGCACCTGGTCACATCCTTACACTACTGGTCCCAAGGGCCAGGTAGCATGGTCCTGCATAACTGATCAGGTACTAGGGCCTGATCCCAGCACAGGGGAACTTTGCAGGACCCAATCCTGGTAGGCAAAGGCAGTAGTTTGCCAGGGACTGATCTCGGAGCACGAGGCCTGATCCAGCCTGTGGACAATCTCCATGCCACTCATTTGGGCCAAAAGGTTGAGCATTGCAGCACTAACTGAGTATGCTTAAGTGACAGGAACTATCTTGTAAGTTTAAAAAAAAAAAAAGAAAAGTTGTACACTCAGCTAAGTCATCCACATAAAGAACCGGTAACAGAGAATCTGTAATCTTCAATCTCAGTGTTTCAAAAGAAACAAGCAGGTAAAATGTGTCTTTCTTTAAGAGGCTGTATGGCTACCATAATTCAATCTTGGATAATAGACCAACAATTTATCTTTTCATGAAGTAATTTTCACTTTCCACATAACAACAAAAGGTGTTATTTTTGGATTACAAGCACTGCATGAAAAACAGCAGACTAGCATTTTACAGCAAAAATGTGCACCATTACTAGGGATGATAGACAAAAATAATCTTACAGTTGAGTACAAAGTCATGTTCCTGTATTTTCAATGAAAACTAGTAAGAATTTTACCCTATAATACCCTAAAAGTTAATCAACATTTCCAGGATCTGAAAACTAAGGTTGGAAGCCTGTATCTGTATTGATTTCAAGTGGGAACCACTGAACACTGCAGTTCCAGGGAGAAACCCCCCCCCCAAAACAAGCTGCTTAAGTATCTGAATGGAGACATGTAAAATGAGAAGCCAACTGTATTTCACTTTGGCTAGTGCCCTTAAATAACTGCAAGTAATGACACTTTTTTTAACTTGGAATATTTATGTTTTAGGATTTTGTTCCAATCAGATTTTGTGCACGTAAAGGATTTTACTCATGTTTGTAATACTGAAAAAAACTGGATTATTACCTACCTAGATAAAATTGTACAAGTATTAGTTTGCACGGGATCAAATGTAATTTTCAAATGTCACCAAAAAGAATTATAGTATTTAAGAAAAAAAAAAAAAAGTATTTTAAAGCACTGCCTGATCAACTGCTACAGCTGTGAGACAACTTTAAAATTATACTTCTACCTGAATTTTTTTAGCCAGCTTTTACTATAAATCTTTCACATAGCAAGAGAGAAAACATTTAGGCAGGTGGTCAACTTTTATTAACTCAAGTTGATAAGACTTCTTGGCAGCTGTAGCCAAGCTTTTATAAATATTTTTGAAATCTGTTAGACTTCTAGCTAGTTGGTATTCCTTTAACTTTTTAACTGTATACAATCAGTTTTATATGCACCATTGATATTGCTTGTTTCAAAACAATCCAGAATGTCTGGCAGTGACATTTTCAGTTAGATTATCTGTACAACTATTCTTTTTTGTATTGTCAACTGATAAAATATTTATGAGACATCTTAGTCACAGCGGGTGCATCTACATATGCAATTAATGTAACACAAAAAAACCTCTGGAACAGTTCAAGCCACAAGAAACTGCTCGTAGTCACAGCATCTACATGTGCACCCGGGACAGCAGTAATCTGAGCTGGAGTAGAGCATGCTCCCGCTAGCAGGAGGTACAAGGGGTCAGCTCCAGATGGCAGCATTGGGCTGTGGAGAGGCTGGCTGAGGCATGAGTGTGCAGCACGTGTGAAGCCATACAGTTAGATGACAGCCAGGAGTCTAGCCCCACAACCAGTCACCATCTACATGTGTATTTCAGTGCAGTTAAGTACTCCACCATAAGATAGTGCTGTCTTTGACAGTACTATCATACAGCACAGTTAATTAGTTTACTGTCCTAATGCCAGCACATGTAGACTGTGACTTTACTGCAGAGCTAATTATTCTACTCAGTAAAGTACAAGTATCGATACACCCAGAGAAGGACGTTACAAAAATCAACACATATATTTGCACCCAACTGAAAGAAAAATATAACTATTCAACTATTAAAAGGCAATTAGATTTGAACTGCTGCAGTGCACACAACCCATTTTCACATCAAAATCTACAAATCTTTTTGCTGGGAATCTGCTTCCTATGACAAAAAAAAATATTCAACTCACTCTGATATAGTCAGCTGAATCCGGCTCAAACTGTGCAATGCAGAGATTAAGGGCATCTTCATGACGGTCTTGACGTAATACTTGCTGAAATGACAGTTAGTTGGAATTTACAAATTAGTTTTAAGATGTCCCCAGAATAATCCATAACCAACAAAAAAACCCAGTAATTATGGCACTAACATCTTGGTGAAAATGACCAGGGATGCAAAACAGCTGCTTTTAATTCTGCTGTGCCAAAATAAAATTGTAGGCAACTCTTGATTCTCTCTACCATGGTGTATGCATACAAGAAGTCTAATTGGGTGCCTGATGAATCCACTTGTATGGAGTCCTGCTACCATTGATATGTATGCCTAGGCAAGAGTATGGAGGAGTGAAAGCTGTCCAAGACCTACCTTTAGACCACCAAGACAGAATTCAAAGGTCAGACTGATTCCAGATGTTTGGTGCTTCAACGACTGTAGCTTCTGCCACATAGCAACAGATAACTGCTGCTGACTGCCCAACACCTCAGCAAAAGCTCATT
Source organism: Gavialis gangeticus (assembly GCF_001723915.1). Taxonomy (NCBI): domain Eukaryota; kingdom Metazoa; phylum Chordata; order Crocodylia; family Gavialidae; genus Gavialis; species Gavialis gangeticus. The sequence continues at coordinate 57,152,755 of NW_017728995.1, forward strand.
TCTTTCAGGGTGTTATTCCTTAGCCTTTCTCTAATCAAGAAGTAGCTATGAGGCAGTGGGGGCTAGGGTTCTGAGGCACCATATACTTGCCTAATTCTGGAGGTTGCAACATTGTAGTATTTTATAGGAGCTACCCTGCCCTGAGTAGCCCAGCCACATTGCCATCAAGTCCTTCAGTAAGATGCAGTTTATGACCACACCCAAAACCACAGGATAAAATAGTGTAAAGGAAAACAAACTGTTTCCCAAACACCATGTTATCTTTTCAGATTAAGAGTAAGCAAGAGTAGCCACACTTGCTGTATAAATGTGGGCCTGTAGATCAGCAAGTACTTATTTACTTAGCTCCACAGGATTTGTTTGTGAAGACCTGTAAGTTAATTAAAATAACCTATTCTAATGAATACATAGGACTAACTGCCTGCATGCTTCCCTTAGTTCCTGTCCTTTAAGCATTACAAAAGAACTGCCTGTAGGCCAGCCTATTAAAATCTACTACTTTTCAAACAATGGTACACTGAAGAGCAGCATTCACTATGAATTTTCAAAGCCACGAGATTTACCACAAGAATTTCCTCCTTGAACACTGGTGGTGGAAAAACTTTGCGTCCTTCTCTTGGGAAGAAGATTTGTATCATTCTATCTCGTTCTTCCCAGGAAGCTTTGCGTAATACACCACTTGGTTCTCTAACCACAATGAAACGCTCCTGAAATTGAGAAGTAATAAAAGTCAACTTTTTTTTCTTTAATTAAGCCCATCTGTCCTATTTTTTCCCTCTGTAATATTCAGAAATAAGTTTTCAGAAACTTTGAGTGGGAAACCCAGGATAACCAGAGTGCTCCTGAACAAATAAAAGATACCAGTGTTGTCCTTCAGGAATGAACAGGTAGGGTTGAGAGCAGCCCAAGTGATATTAGGCATGCAGTTCTGATCTAATAGGTTGAAGGGGCTCATGGCAGAGAACCAAGAGAAGTGGTCAGAAACAAAAAGAATGGAAGTGCTATTGACCTGAAAATAGCTTCTAGCATGTGCTGAATTCCATATCACTGCCTCTTCACTACAGTTGCTACCCAGGGTAGCTCAACAGAACCAGAATGGGTATGCTAACATATTACAATCACCCCATTATGCAATACAGGAGAGTGATACAAGAAGTACAGAATCAACAAACAGGTATCAGGAGCTCTTCAAAGCCCAAGAAAACATAAAGCATAATATTATTTACAACAGTGGTAGCTTTTACTTCACCTTTACAGCCATCAACACTAAACTGAACTTAGCATTCTTCATACACATACTTCTTTTTTTTTTAAGATTTTTTTCTCCCCAAAAATCTTCACATCAAATGGATTTTTTATTAGGGTTTTTTAAAAACAAAAACTTTTTTAATACGCAAGCAAAACCCTGGCTGCAGCTTCTTTTGGTCTGCGCTCAGTCTGTACAATGCAGGGGAAAGATATGGTGGGCCTCACCATCCACTGTAAATATCTGATGAACTTTAAATATTTGGCTATCAAATATCTGTATATCACACCCCTTTCCAGAAAGTTCCTGTGTTATTATATCCAAACAATTACCTGCTGGTAGGAAAGACTGTGAAGCACATTTGTGTACTGTACATGGTCCTGAATATGAGATTTTTCAATAGACTGGTATTAGCTAACGTTTTAAAATGTAAACTTCTTGTTTTTGTTTGCAACTCTACAGGGACTATCAATAGCTCAGAGCACTTTTGCAGAACAAAAATATTAGTAAGTTACTCACCCTGTGTGGAATACTGTAAGTTAAATCAGTGAACACATACTTGACAGTTTCTGTCCCCTCAAGTAGCCTATCTTCTGCTAATACATCATTAATTGGCTCTCGCTCACTTAAAACAGGAGGCATTTTTAATTTATGTTTGGCTTCCTCAATAGCTTTTTTTGTGGCCTATTAAAGAAAAAATGTGTTAAATGTATACATAAATATCACACTGTGTTAAAAAGCTAACATTCAACATCGGGCTAAGTACTTTAAAAATAAGCTCTCCTCACCTCTGGATCAATTTCAACTATAAAAAGGATTATACTATCATAATGCAGACAATCTCTCATGGAAATGATATACTATTAATCCTGACCCAAAAATGTTCTCTCTCATTCCTTCTAAAACTTGGAAGCTGACAAAGGTAAACAAAAAACATGTTCAAGGGAGGTTCTGGTTGAAACCACCCAATTTATTTCAATCATATTCCAAGACAGATTTCAAACCAGTAAATATTATCTGTTTAGGAGATACCCAAGATTATTGTTTTGCAACCTGAACCAGTTTTCTTGCAACTCCAAGTCCTGGGGCAATGTGGAAGCAGCAGGTGAAATAATTACAAATTTTGGGTGGATATTTAAACGTGGAACAGATATACATAAAACAATAGGGCTGGAGGATGGGTGAGCATTGCTTTAATTAAACTTTTCCCCATTCTTGAAAAAGCCATTCCCATATAAAGTAAACAAAAACAAGGAAAAAAATTGAGTCAAAATAATCTGAGTTATTAAAAATGACTGGTGCCACATTAAAATCTAGTAAACTAGTAAAAAAAAAAAAAGGAGAGAGGTAAGAGAACTTGCAGGCTTTCCAGTACACTAACCCCAAGCTGGCCTGCCACTTTTACAATGGATTTTGTTATTACGTAAAAAACCATTCTATTTGGTTGCTGCGCCAGAGTCTTATATTTTCCACGTAATTGCAGTATACAAAAAAGTGAAGCGTCACCAAACAATTACACTTTTTATTCCGTGCACACAGATATTGCATAACTAGCATTGGACAAAGAGGAATTTGATTCTCACTACACTGAACATACTGGATTTGATGCAACCTTCCAGAGATCTTGAACAGACATAAACACTTCTTATTCTGGGTTCACAGGAATATTTCCCATTCAGCTTCCTTCACCTATTGCTTTTCAACTCTCACAAAAGAAACAGCAATCAAATGACCATCACTAAAGCAGCATCAATTATCTGCATCTAAAAACTAAGATTGAATCTATTGTAGCAGATGCATAGGTGTGGGTGAGGGAGGGGATTGAAATACATATTCAATCATGTATAAAAGCAGGTCTGTCAATATGACCACTTGCGAAAGTGCTCTGGAGCTTAATTAGTTTGAAATGTTTCCAATTGAAGAGTGCAGTTATCCATACAGATTAGCACCTTACCTCCTCCAGCTGTGCATCCGTCATTGTCTTGAATGTCAGTGGTTTAAGTTCCTGTTTAAAAGGCCTAAAAATCTTCTCTAAATTCAGCCCTGTCATCTTGTACAGCAAGCTCTGAACCGCTTCATCTGTAAAACGAGGCCCCATAACATCGGGCTTGTTTTTCTCTGGAAACAAAAGATAAACATGTTAACGTTTATGCTCAATTCAAACAGGCTGAGAACAAAGTCAGCTCGGGGCCAACACCGGGGGGGGGGGGGGGGGGGGGGGTTTTACCGG
>NW_017728995.1:57156351-57164041 GCF_001723915.1 Gavialis gangeticus
GGGGGGGGGGGGCGCGAGGATTTCACGTGCAAGTGCACCCGCCTTTGCTCAGGCGTCAGCTTGGGAGAATACCTTCTCGCTCCCCTGTGTCTTTCCCTCCCACAGCCCTGCTTCTCAACGGCTTCAGCCTCATGTGTCCCCGGGCCGAGCGCCTACAGCCGGCGGGAGCCGCTCACCCACCCGCCTCCGAGCCCGCGGCCTGGCTAAGCCGGCAGCGTCCCCACAGGCCCCGCCGCAGCCCCCGGACCGCGCACGCCGAACGGCCCCACAAGCAGCAACATGCTCCGAGCGCCGCCATTGCTGCTAGTCACCTCCGGGGGAAACGTCACCGCGCGCAGGGCACGCTGGGAAAGGCAGTCGCCCGGGTGGGCCCTCGGGGGCGAGGTCAGTTTTCCCGCCCCGCCACGCCACGCCCCACGGGAGCTGGCGTTGCCGGGGAGACGGTGATTACCGTATTTGAGCGATAATTTCAACCGTGGTCGAATGGAGGAGCAAGAAGAGTGACACTGTTGCGTGTGTTGTCACGTCCGGGGCCGCCCGTTGGTGCGGCGTGAAGCGCCTCTCAGGGAGGCTGCCCTGCCCGCGCTGCTCGTTGTCGGCTCGTCCTCATGGCTGCTTGCCTGCAAATAAAGAAATGCTTCACCTTTGCTGACCAGGTCTCACTCACTCAGTGGAGACTTGTAGCGAGCAGTATCAGGTAAAGAAGAAGAAGACTTAATTTGCATACTTATTGGCATACTTTTTCAGGGCACGCTAGTTTTTCAGCAAATAAGATCCTTTTGAGCTTCCAGTACAGTCATTTCATCTTGACCTGGCAATGCTGCAGCCCCTGCCCCTCTTCCCGAGAGCACACGGACTGCCCTTTGCTGGCTCAGCCCCTGCCTCCAGCTTTCCCTTTCCAGGACACCGCAGCCTCCTGGCCTCAGCTGAGCTGCCATGAGCTGAGCGGGCAGGGGGCTGTGGCTAGGAGCCCCCCTTGTGACTGTGGGGCCATCTCCCTGTGACAGAATAGTTTCAGTCTCCACCCTCCACATGGCCACCCCACAGGTCATGCTGGAAGATTGTATCCATTCCTTCCCCTACAACATCTCTTCTCCAGACTCATCCAAATCCAGACTTGTGCACTGCCTCCTTGGAGGCGCTGAAGGGCCAGGGGGTGCGTCCCGTCAGCTTTGCCCAGTGGCCTGTCTTGGAGCGCTGGTCATGAATGACTGGTCTCTCCCGAGACTGGGAGGGGTTGCCATGGTGGCGAGCGGGGACTGCCCACAGCCACCAGCCTCGTTGTTGGCGGTGGGGGGGGAGGGATGTTGAATGGCAGGTGGGGACCACCTGCAGACACCACCGACTGTGTCGGCAGCAAGGGAGGGGTGGGTGTGAGCAGCGACTGCCCACAGAAGCCAGTGGTGACTTCAGCAAAGGGCAGTCTTGGGGTGGCATGTACCCTCCAGGATCTCCCCCTATGCATCGCCTATTGCCCTCGTCGTTAATATCTGACCCTCACTTCTGTCCTTGTTGGTGCTTTAGCTGCGCCAAGGGATCTCCTGGTGTTCATTGAACAGCCTCCTTTAAGAAGAAGAGCTGAGCACTGCTGCCTGGGCCCATGCCCAAGATCCTTTTATGCCCCACACACAGCGGCACAGAGCAGATGCTAAAAGGGAGAGCAGCAGGGCTTTCCCTCATTCCTCTGCACTTGCAGCCTTCAGCATTTACACTGGAGGCCACTGCTCCTCTTCTGTCTCCTGTGGCCACAAAGAATAGCCACCCTCTACATGGCCACCCTGCAGGTCATGCTGAAAGATTGTTATCCATTCTCTCCTCCACAATATCTCTTTTCCAGACTCATCCAAATCCACAAGTTCCAAAAGCCCACTTAGGCTTTGACATGTTAATGTTTTATGATGAAATGTTCAATCTTTTGACTCACTGGTGGCAAAATCTCCTGTACGCCAACTCTGTTGTTATCTGATCAGCGGGGTTGTTTCTCCTAGTCTACTTCCCTGAACTTTGGGGAACTGGATCTATGTATAAAAAGAAAGTAATGGCTAGGAGAAGCACACAAATTTATGTCTTCTAAAAGCAAAACACAAAGCCGTTGGATGCTTGATAGACTCATTCCTACAGAACCTTGTTGGGTACTGTCTGGACTGATTAGATGCAGAAAGGGAAAAACAGTTACAACACGCATGTTATTTTCATCTAACAAAGAAAATCAGTGTCCTGGGACTCATTCTTACAGGGAATGTTATTTGGCGCATTTCCTTTTGGCTAGCTGGCTTGAATCATTGGTTACATGAGTTGCTGGCTTCTTGTCAAAACAGGAATTACAGCATTGTTAGGAAGAAAGAAAAGGGGCAGTGTTCAGCAGAATTTGTTTAAGAAGATCAAAGAAAATGTTTCAACAGAAACTGAAAAAATATACATAGAATCTGTGATATGATGGAGCATCACATATCTACGCAGGTGCTGGTAGTAGGAGGAGTTAGAAACATGGAAAGAAAGAAAGTAAAAATTCTCTTTTTTCTCAAATAGTCTGCAATCTATAAATACAGAGCTGATTTCCATTTGGTGGGAACTCTGATATTTTGAATCTTGTTTTCAGTCTGAATTTTTTTTTTAAAGCAGACTATCCTGACTTTTTACAGCACAAGAAGTTCCAAAAACATTTTGCTCTGGAAATATCAAAACATTTTTCTTTCTGGCTATTTGGTTGAGATCATGTGTGGTTGGATTAAGAACTTGGTTTTCTGGCTTCCTTTTTTGTTTGGAATTGGAGCATAACCATCTGTCAGGGAGAAAAAAATTAAAGCCACATAAAATAAAGAAATAGCAATAGTATTAGGTTGTAACATGCCACATATTTTTAAACAGAACACAGCTAGACTTTCAATGGAAACTTAGCTTAAAATCAGTGGAATGATATGCCTTATTATTTTCATTCTTACATACATGACCTGTTCAATGGATGGAGCATGTCTCTCAATTGTTAAATTTGATGGTGCTGTGGGATGATTAAAAGGGAAAAAAGAGAAAGAGAAAGTGATTAAAGTTTACATATTACTGTTATTAAACTAAACTAGATTCTATACCTACTAATGAAGTTACATACTTTTTTCAAACAATTATCTGATCTGGTTCCTTCCTAATTAGCTCAAGTTGCAGGTATCTGCTTTGTCTTGTTCTCTGACAATCTTTCTAAGAAGAAGAAATGTAATATCTATTAATTAACATAAATGTTAGAAGATGATGCTTTTTTACTGATCCGATACACAATAGGGGCCCTGTTACACCACAGTTTTGGACAGCTCCTAACACCTTGAGCTCCTAACACCTAGATTGTCTGGACATTAACACCTGAAACTAGTTTTGAGCACTTGTTATGTGGCTCAAAGTTATGCCGTTCTATTGCAGGATTATCTCTGATCCACATTATCTAGCTCGTGTTACACTAAGGTGTAGCTACTCTAGGCTACATCTTAGGGTGAACACCCTCCCTACCCACCTCCCCCTGGCCTGAGGTCTAGTTGGCAGGCAGTATCAAGTGGAGTGCCTCAGGGGTCGCTTTTGTGACTGGTTTTGTTCACTGTCTTCATTAACAATCTGGAAGATGGGATGGATTGCACCCTAAGCAAGTTTGCAGATGACACCAAGTTAGGGGGTGTAGGAGATATGCAGGAGGGTAGGGCTAGGATTCAGAGTGACCTAGACAAATTAGAGGACTGGGCCAAAAGGAATCTCATGAAATCTCATGAGCAAGGACAAGTGCAAAGTCCTGCACTTAGGATGGAAGAATCCCATGCTACAGGCTTGGGACCAACTGACTAATCTCTGCAGAAAAGGACATCAGGGTTACAGTGAACAATATACTGGATTCCAGTCAACAGTGTGCCCTTGTTGCGAAGAAGGTTAACAGTATGCTGAGCTGCATTAATAGAAGTGTTGCCAGCAGATCAAGGGAAGTAATTATTTTCTTCTATTCTGCACTTGTGAAGCCACATCTGGAGTTCTGTGTCCAGTTTTGGCCCCCACTACATAAAGGATGTGAACAAGTTTGAGAGAGTTCAGTGGAGGTCAACAAAAATGATTAAGGTGTTGGGAGACATGGTTTTTGAGGAGGGGCTGAAGGAACTGATCTTATTTAGTCTAGAGAAGAGATGACAGAGGGGATTTAACAGCAGCCTTTAACTACCTGAAGGAGGTTTCAAAGAGGATGGAGCTAAACTGTTCTCAGTGGTGGCAGATGACAGAACAAGGAGCAATGGTCTCAAGTTGCAGCAAGGGAAGTTTAGGTTAGATATTAGGAAAAAAAACTTCCTCACTAGGAGGGTAGTGAAACAGTGGAATGGGTTACCTAGAGAGGTGGTGGAATCTCTGTCCTTGGAGGTCTTTAAGCACCAGCTGGACAAAGTCGTGGCTGGGATAATCTAGTTGGGGTTGGTCCTGCTCTGAGCAGGGGTTTGAACTAGACCTCTTGAAGTCTCTCCTAGCCATAACTTCCTATGATTCTATGACTCACAGGCTAGATGACATGGTGCCACAGGCTGGAGATTGAACTCTCCTGTCCTAAGCAATTTTGTCTCAGAGTTTTAAATTTAGTTTGCTTTTACCACCTGGCCATGCCTAACAGTTTACTCCCTGTGATGCTGAAGTGGTAACTGTCTCAGTCTGTGGTCACACCAGCAGCTTCTAGAGGTTCCAGTTTTTGAAGCAATTCTTTGGGTATGAGCCCTTATTTTCTTTCCATATTACTTAAATACTTTAAAATAACAACACTAAAGCCAGATAATTTACTTTTCAATTTAAACAATCTGTGCTTTAATTAGTATATCTTGATAAACATGCCATGTTATTTCTATCTTTACTTTGAAATGTCTTGGACTTTGTATGCTTCCTGTGCATGATCTTTTCAATATCAGTTGTAAATGGGAAACTGGTTATTGCTGTAGGAGAGTCAAAGGTGGCTGGATGTGATGCTAGCTATATTCTCCCTGCTTATAAGCCATAGGATATAGAAACTGGAGTGCCTTAGCCAAGCTAGCCCAATATGCCCTTAGGCACAGGAAGACCTTGGACTTGATTCTCTCTCTCATTCTTAGTTGAAGAACATGCAAAACACACAAGATTATGCTTAATTCATGTTAACTTTGAGTGGTTTGATGTTAAGCGCACACTTCAGCGCTCTCCAAAACCAGAGCATAATTTTAATGTATAGCTCTTTGAAAACAGTAATTGAAATCTTGAGAGAAGGAAAGATTTAAAGCATGTTTGCTGTCATAGGAACAAAGTTAAGCAACAGCTTAAAATACAGATTTGCTTATAAAAATGGGCTATGGTTGTATCAGAAGATGGTTTTATTTAATCCAAATTGGCTTACTATTCAAGAATTGGTTGCAATGTATTTGGTTTAGTTTCAGCCTGATTCTTGAGTGTCATGGATTTTTTCATTGAGAGAGACCTAAAAGGGCAAATTATCCTCATAGTCACACGGGTGCAACTTAGTTGAACTCATTAAGGTTAAGGGACTAGAGAGAGCCCTTAGTATCAGTTTAATGGAATTTTGGTATCTAATTTGTTTAAATAATGCTAAGAAAATTAAAAATAATTTTGAGGAAATAGAAAAGAGGTTGTTTTTCAGATATCACTAAGAAAATCTCTCAAGTGAGAGGTATACCCTATAAGGGAATTGGGAAGTTATTTGGCAAAATGCCTAAAGGATACTTCAGGCCTGTTCATGTATTTGGATGGCAACCCAGCATTCAATTTAATTCACAGAAGTGCTTAAATAAACAACAGAATTTATTAGACTAGCTCCAGGAGAGGTTAAATTCACATTCATTTTGTACTGGAGTAGTAACAGCTGCCATGAGGATTAGCCTTTTGGCCAGTGGGGTAAAGAAAATAGTATATATATGTGCAATAGATGGAAGTAGAACTCATTAATATAATTTAAAAGTAACATCATTTTGTATCAGGTTGATCGAGTAGAAGTTTTTTTGTGTTTTATAGTTGAAGAAAGGCAAAAATTTGGGGGGAGAGGTTATACTAGCCAGTTTATACTTTTAAAGATATTTCACCAGGATGAAGTACTGAATTGTGAAACATTTGGTAATTGAATATGGACTATTTCTTAATTTCAGTTGCCATTTTGAATCCAGTTCTGGACAGTTGCTGATAGAAAAGTACAGCTGTCTGATGGCTGGTAGATGTCCCATGTAAAATACACTACAGGTCTGAGGCTGGAATCTATTGGCAAAGTGCCATTACAGCACTATCACTTCCAAGCTCATTATTTTGTCCTTTTAGTTATTGGGAAAGGAAAAGAATGGAATAGCAATGGTGCATGTACTGTTCCTCCTGGTTTGACAATGGTTCGTGGAAAAGAAATGGAAAAAATATACATTGCTGCTTTGCCTATTTGGTAGACAGCTAAGAGAGTTTCTTCCTACCCAGCCAGAAAGTGAATTAATATTTTTCATGAACACTGAATACACAGACCAGACATACTAGACCAGGAAGGATTATTTTCTAGTAAAGACATTGTGGAAACCATAAAAGCCAAGACTCCATATTTCCAGCTGTTTTTTAAGAAAGAAACTGGGCCCAGTCGAAATGTACGGTGTCCACATTTGATGGTATGACCTTTTAAAAAGTGATGTCTGGTTCTCTTGTTCCAGATAAGAAAGAATCTGGCAACCACGTGGAACATTTTTCTGAGGGACACACTGGACTAGGTTGAAAGCTGTTTCCATTACGTCTGCACAGATTAGTCTGATAAAAAGTTATTTCTTACCAAGGAGTCAGGGAGTATTCAAGTAATAAAGATGGCACTTACAAAGGTTAGTAATATCACAGACATATTTAATATAATAATATATATTTCAGCAGTAAAATATTACATCTGGTTGCTTTCCTTTCTTGTGTTCCATAGATTCAGTCCACTGCTTTGATTGTTGGATTTTGTTTTATTTGTTGAGCTCACTGGAGTAATAGCTAGTAATGTCACTGTTCACTTTCAAATAAATTGCTAAATAAATTCCTTATATTTAGTTAAAGGAAAATGTACATTAATATACTAACTTGCTCTTAAACCACCATTCACTTTTCCTAACCATGCTTGAGCATCATCTCCTGAAATATTTCAGGCAGCTGTCCTGAAGCAACAGATCACTGTGCTATAGATTTTCCAGTTTTACCTAAGATAATATCATTGTTTTTTGACCAGATCAATAACCCCATCTTCAGAAGTCACTGTTGTATAATGGCATACTAAAGACTTTAGTGGGACTAAAAGTTGCTCCTTCTTTCAGTTTCTGTGTTTTGATATTTGACATCTTGGTAAGTGAGAAGCAGAGAAACACTACTGAGAGCACTCATAACCTGTTTAGGTGGTGTCTGGAAAAGACCGAGGTGTGTCTGTTTGTGTTGCTGAACTGCGACTAGAGGAAGAGTGTCACTGAGACAAACAGTAATCTTGTCTATCTCAATCATATCAGACAGGAGACAGAACGCACCAACAGTAGACTGATGGGGTTATTGAGATTCTGCCTACTGAAATAAAACATCATTGATCTGAAGTACACCTCTCTGTCCTGTCTAAGGAGGTGGATGGAATCAATGATTGATAGTTCTTCCTCTTCTCTGTAATCCTTATCAATATCATTAGTAAACAGATGAAAAGTACACAATTTCTTTT